>NW_023348342.1:0-223 GCF_001411555.2 Juglans regia
AATGGAGATGCCCGTCAAACCCCATGGAAGCGAGGCCAGCATCATCCGGATACCCCCGAGAGCAACAATGTGCGTAGCACTGGGTGCCATAACACCATCCGCCGTGCACAAGCATTTTGCAAAGGAGGCATCCAAACAAATAGGCCCAACCGCCATGGGGTAGACTAGAGCACACGAGGGCTAGCCAACGTGAGAAAGCCCCTAGCACGACCGATTGCCCCCA
>NW_023348343.1:0-203 GCF_001411555.2 Juglans regia
TTCTCCCGCCTCTTTATACATGTAAATTTATCTACTGCTCTAAAGATTTGCACGAATTCAAAGTTATATGCCAAATTCTCATTTTGCACCTTGCATTGCAATATTTACCAAAATAATTTATAAAATTCTGCTTTGCATAAATTAGACTGTAGTGTCAAAAAAAATTTATCATTTTTGCCTTTGAGCCTAATTTGTACAACACC
>NW_023348344.1:0-203 GCF_001411555.2 Juglans regia
ATCACTTTACATAGCTTGTGTAAGAAGCTCTTCAGTCCACTTCCCACGAAAAAAGCAACTCTCCTTTACACTTTTCCTTCATAGAACACAAAAGACACTCTCGGACAGTTTTTCGTACCTCTTTTGAATGCCTGTTTCTAAGCTTTTGTAAGTGTTTCCTCGCAACATTTCCTTCATGAAAGTTGTTTCTTTTGGAGTCTAGT
>NW_023348345.1:0-203 GCF_001411555.2 Juglans regia
GTTGCGCCCATCCCCCCCCCGGAACCCAAAGACTTTGATTTCTCATAGGGTGCCGGCGGAGTCCTTAAAGCAACATCCGCCGATCCCTGGTCGGCATCATTTATGGTTGAGACTAGGACGGTATCTGATCGTCTTCGAGCCCCCAACTTTCGTTCTTGATTAATGAAAACATCCTTGGCAAATGCTTTCGCAGTTGTTCGTCT
>NW_023348346.1:0-203 GCF_001411555.2 Juglans regia
ACATGAGCTACATTGTTTAGCTAATAATTTAGTTTAAATTATTCCTCAATTTAATGTAGGATTTCATTCCTCAATTTCATTCCTCAATTTGTTGACTAATGGATGAATCTATTAATAGTTTAGTTTAAATTTAACAATTTTCTTTTTATTCAAAACACATACAGCTTAAGTCTCTCTTTGCATCCTTTTTCTAACCCAAATCC
>NW_023348347.1:0-203 GCF_001411555.2 Juglans regia
CCTCGTGTGCTCTAGTCTACCCCATGGCGGTTGGGCCTATTTGTTTGGATGCCTCCTTTGCAACATGCTTGTGCACGGCGGATGGTGTTATGGCACCCAGTGCTACGCACATTGGTGCTCTCGGGGGGATCCGGATGATGCTGGCCTCGCTTCCATGGGGTTTGACGGGCGACGACCGTTTTTTGGGCTCGCTTTCGTGGGGG
>NW_023348348.1:0-203 GCF_001411555.2 Juglans regia
TCTGCTGCCAACAGAGTTCGTCGAACTCATTAATTAAGACCTCTCTCTCTACCATAACAGTACGAGCTCCGATACGGGCAGTGTCCGACGTGGCTCCTCCCCTCCCTCGTTTTCGTGTATGCAGTGGAAGAGCCATATCCTGAAAATAGAAAAGGAAAAAAAAATTATTTAGAATAATGCATTTTTTTGTATTAATTTTAAGA
>NW_023348349.1:0-203 GCF_001411555.2 Juglans regia
TTACCAAAAATGGCCCACTTGGAGCTCTCGATTCCTTGGCACGACTCAACAAAGCAGCCGTGCCGTCCTACCTATTTAAAGTTTGAGAATAGGTCGAGGGCGTTTCGCCCCCGATGCCTCTAATCATTGGCTTTACCCGATAGAACTCGCCCGTGGGCTCCAGCTATCCTGAGGGAAACTTCGGAGGGAACCAGCTACTAGAC
>NW_023348350.1:0-203 GCF_001411555.2 Juglans regia
TGGCAACATTGGGGGGCCATGTTGTGAGTGTTGTATTGCAATCTTTTGAGGCAACAAGGAAGATTGCTTTTGTAGAGTTTGTGTGATCTACGGTGTTCTTCGTCGGGCCTTTGTGTGCTTGACATGGTAGGCAAAGCACCACGGGTGTGTCGCGGCGTGCCTTGGGGCAAGCCATGGGCCAAGCCATGGGGAGCCATGGGGCT
>NW_023348351.1:0-237 GCF_001411555.2 Juglans regia
CCCATGGCCTGCCTTGACAGCCCCATGGCTTGCCTTGACAGCCCCGTGGCAAGCCCCATGGCCTGACTTGACAGCCCCATGGCATGCCTTGGCAGCCCCGTGGGAAGCCCCATGGCATGCCTTGGCAGCCCCGCTCGCACGCCCCATGGCCTGCCTTGGCAGCCCCGTGGCTTGCCTTGACAGCCCCGTGGCAAGCCCCATGGCATGCCTTGGCAGCCCCGTGGCAAGCCCCATGGC
>NW_023348352.1:0-203 GCF_001411555.2 Juglans regia
CAAACCCCGACTTCTGGAAGGGATGCATTTATTAGATAAAAGGTCGACGCGGGCTTTGACCGTTGCTCTGATGATTCATGATAACTCGACGGATCGCACGGCCATCGTGCCGGCGACGCATCATTCAAATTTCTGCCCTATCAACTTTCGATTGTAGGATAGAGGCCTACAATGGTGGTGACGGGTAACGGAGAATTAGGGTT
>NW_023348354.1:0-203 GCF_001411555.2 Juglans regia
TTTTTTTTTTTTTTTTTTTTTTCACGATTTTTCTTTCTTTTCCTTTCTTTTCTTTTCTTTTTTTTTCTTTTCCTTTTCACCAACTGATTTGATCACAATCAAGAATAAGCAGTTGAGAAAAACCCTAACAATAACTCAAAAACCCTTGGGCAAGTGATATACGGCAGCCCCTAGAACAAGAGATTTCAGCCAACACAAACCCT
>NW_023348355.1:0-203 GCF_001411555.2 Juglans regia
GACCTTGATGGCCTTGTTCCCATGGGGTTGAACCTTGATACGGTTTCCTTCTTGATGCGTTGATCTTCGTGGGGGTTCGATCCTCGTGCATGGCATCCTTGGGGGGTGAGTGTGGCATGGTGTTTGGTGCTTCTTAGCACTAGATTCCTACGCGTGCTCTCGGCCGACGATGGGTTGTTTGCTGGTTTGGCTTGGCTCCCAAG
>NW_023348356.1:0-203 GCF_001411555.2 Juglans regia
GCAGGCTCCCCTCCTGGTGGTGCCCTTCCGTCAATTCCTTTAAGTTTCAGCCTTGCGACCATACTCCCCCCGGAACCCAAAGACTTTGATTTCTCATAAGGTGCGGGCGGAGTCCTTAAAGCAACATCCGCCGATCCCTGGTCGGCATCGTTTATGGTTGAGACTAGGACGGTATCTGATCGTCTTCGAGCCCCCAACTTTCG
>NW_023348357.1:0-203 GCF_001411555.2 Juglans regia
GAGAACTCGTTTCAAGAACCTAGATTATATTAAAATCTAGACCCGTTGAAGAACTCGTCTCAAGAACCCAGATTACAAAAGAGGAACGCCACAAAGGTTGTGATTTACCTTTGATAAGTTCAAAAGTTCAATTAAGAACAAGAGGAGTAAAACTCAACTCACAATGAATAAATTCATCAAATTTCATAAACTTCATCAACTGA
>NW_023348358.1:0-203 GCF_001411555.2 Juglans regia
TGAAGGTGCTCCTCGACCCTATTGCGTCGTTCCTGCGACTCTACCATCGCGACCCCAGGTCAGGCGGGATTACCCGCTGAATTTAAGCATATCAATAAGCGGAGTAAAAGAAACTTACAAGGATTCCCCTAGTAACGGCGAGCGAACCGGGAAGAGCCCAGCTTGAGAATCGGGTGCCACTCGGCATTCGAATTGTAGTCTGG
>NW_023348359.1:0-203 GCF_001411555.2 Juglans regia
GTTAATCCAGAGCATCTTAAAATTAATACAAAAAAATGCATTATTCTAAATAATTTTTTTTTTTCCTTTTCTATTTTCAGGATATGGCTCTTCCACTGCATACACGAAAACGAGGGAGGGAAGGAGCCACGTCGGACACTGCCCGTATCGGAGCTCGTACTGTTATGGTAGAGAGAGAGGGCTTAATTAATGAGTTCGACGAA
>NW_023348360.1:0-203 GCF_001411555.2 Juglans regia
TGGCCGGGCTGTGGCTTACGGTCGAAGAGCTCAGTGCTCTGTTTTTGAGGGCTAAAACAGGGGAGGATGCAGCGGGTTTATGGCTTTTTCAAGGGCGGGCCATGCGGTGGTTCTGTGCGTGCAGTGGCGCAAGTGAAGGCTTGGCTGCGTGACGATGGGGGAGGGCAGCGACGAGGGCTTAATGTCTGGGTGTGCGCGAGGAT
>NW_023348361.1:0-203 GCF_001411555.2 Juglans regia
CAATAACCAATAACCAATCCAATCCAATCCAATCAAACCAACAACTCCAATCACAAATCCATCCGACCCCCGTACTCCTCGAACTCAGTCCGGCATGCCAAAAAAATACAGTGAAATGGGTTAGTGCAAAAATACATAAAATTCATGAGAATTCTTTGGAGAAATACTTACAGCGCTATATGATAATTTCCGGAGGATCACGA
>NW_023348362.1:0-240 GCF_001411555.2 Juglans regia
CTTTCCTAAATCCCATACTCCCCTATTTCGGCACCCCTAGCCACCACCCCTACACCCCATATTGAGCTACCCCTAGCCGCCAACTCCCTTCCTATTTTGATAACCCCTAGCCGCCATTACCCTTTTGCCAAGTCGGGAAACCCTACCATACCTCATGCTCGTGCATCACCCATCATCCAACCCTACACTTACATCATCCAATCTTAATATCATTTACCAATTCTAGCCGAAATACATCTT
>NW_023348363.1:0-203 GCF_001411555.2 Juglans regia
GGACTGAGTCCGAGGAGTTCGGGGGTCGGATGGATTGCGGACGGAGTTGATTGTATGTTTGCATTGTGATTTGTTGGTTGTTGGATATTGGTGTCGTGTCTTGTTCACTGCATTTGCACGCATGTTCATGTTTGTAACTGAAAACTGGGTTTTCGCATGATTGCATACATGTTCATGTGTTTATTTGAAAACTGGGTTTTCAT
>NW_023348364.1:0-203 GCF_001411555.2 Juglans regia
GGGTCCCTCACTCCTTCGGGGTTCGGTCCCCCTCCCATTAGTATAATATACATTAGTATAATATACGGGAGGGGTCCCTCACTCCTTCTTAATTAAGAATAAAAAGGGGTTCGGTCCCCCTCCCGTAAGTATAGGGAGGGGTCCCTCACTCCTTCGGGGTCCGCCCCGCAGGGGGCGGGCCGGACTATTTTATATTTATTATT
>NW_023348365.1:0-202 GCF_001411555.2 Juglans regia
GTGTCCAAATAAAACTTCTCTAACCTAATTTGGACATTCTACACTGTGATTTTGAAAACACTGCAATGGGTGCGCTTATCGAGGTTACTATTCACTCCAAAAAATACATAATAAACTTAGTACTAAAAATTTCTAAATATTCATATTAACTTATAGTGAAAATTGTTTAACGAAATTCAACCCCGAAGTGCCCCTAAAAATA
>NW_023348366.1:0-202 GCF_001411555.2 Juglans regia
CGCGCCCTGCCCATCGCGTAGCCAAGGGTTTCGATCAGATCGCCGGTTCGCATTGGGATCGGAAATATGCTAGTAGGTCGCCCTAGGACTATATGAATTTGAAATAATTACTTTGATGGGTGCGATCATACCAGCACTAATGCACTGGATCCCATTTGAACTCCACATTTAACCGTGCTTGGGCGAGAGTAGTAGTAGGATG
>NW_023348367.1:0-202 GCF_001411555.2 Juglans regia
CGAGGTAGGAGCTGAGATTCACGGGGAATGGTCGCCGGCCGATGGGGAGGGGAACGGAAGGGGCGGTGTTGGTCACGGGAGGCGCACGGCGGCGCTGGGGGGAAGAGAAAGAAACAGACGGAAGAGAGAGGGAGGGGGCTGGGCTTCGCGGCGCGCGGGGAAGGAAAATACTGGGAGAAGAAAAAGAAAAGAAAGAAAAGAA
>NW_023348368.1:0-202 GCF_001411555.2 Juglans regia
CCTAGCCACTACTATAGAGACCTCTACAAAAAATTACAAAATCTTATACAAGGGTCTAGGAGTGTAGAGGACTACCATAAGGAGATGGAGGTGGCTATGATTCGGGCTAATGTAGTGGAGGATCGGGAGGCCATAATGAAAAGATTTTTGAGGGGATTGAATAGGGAGATAGCCAATGTAGTTGAGTTGCAACATTATGAGG
>NW_023348369.1:0-202 GCF_001411555.2 Juglans regia
TCAGTTATTGCACTCCAATGACATAAAAGCCATAATCCTAGTACTATATATGGCCTGGGAAGTTAATTTCTCTGTATTTGACAAGAAAAGGCACCAGACAGCAATTTCTTGTTGAATGCATGCCCTTGTATTTTTTTTGTTTTTTTGAAAAATTAGCTTCAATCATTTTATGGCTTTTCTTTTACTTTTGGGAGACTTTCTG
>NW_023348370.1:0-202 GCF_001411555.2 Juglans regia
ATAATAATAGTAATAGTGGTAGTAAACAATTATTTGCTAAAAAGTCATAAAGTTGTATTTTTACCATCAAATTCCGTGTAGGGAGAAAATCATAACAGATAAAAAGAGAAAAGAAAAACAAAAATACCAAAGAAAAATGTAAAACAAAAGCCCTTTTGGAAGAGAAAACCGAAGCTGCAGAGGAAGAAGTAGATCGGAAGAG
>NW_023348371.1:0-202 GCF_001411555.2 Juglans regia
TTGGTTTTAAACTTAGTCCAAAACAGAAACTGATTTTCCCAACTAACTATGATCAATCTCTTGATCCATGGCTTAAAGACATGTGATCTTCAAACTAACACATCACATGGTTTAAAAATGTGTCCTAAAGAAGATCCAACCATCACACTTAAAATCACATGGCTAAAATTTAATAAAACATGGATCTAACTCAAAAACATCA
>NW_023348372.1:0-202 GCF_001411555.2 Juglans regia
CCCTCTCCTCTCGTTTTCCCACAGCCGAAACATAGTTGTTGCCCTCCTCAGCCCCCACCCCCTCGGTTTCTCGCCCCCCAAGTCGTGCAGCCCCCTACCCGCTGGCCAAGCCGTAACACAACATGGTTGTATTTTCCGTGACGCTGCTGCCCAGACCACGAGAACGTAAGCCTCAACCACTGCACTGTCGTAGCCTACATCC
>NW_023348373.1:0-208 GCF_001411555.2 Juglans regia
ACGAGCAGCAACAAAATAAGCCAAAATTTAAACCCTCTAAGAATGCCAACTAAAAGCCCGCCACTACTTCAGGTACAATCGAGACTTCAAGTTCTAAGACACGTGATATTAAATGTTTTAAATGTCAGGGGCGCGGACATATAGCCAGCCAGTGTGTAAACAAGAGGGTGATGGTGATAAATGCCCAAGGAGAGCTTGAGTCAGAAAA
>NW_023348374.1:0-202 GCF_001411555.2 Juglans regia
GGGGCATGCCACGGGGCTGTCAAGGCAAGCCATGGGGCTTGCCACGGGGCTGCCTGGGCATGCCATGGGGCGTGCCATGGGGCGTGCCATGGGGCTGTCAAGCCAAGCCATGGGGCGTGCCCTGGGGCTGCCAAGGCAACCAATGGGGCGTGCAAGCGGGGCAAGCCATGGGGCTGTCAAGGCAGGCCATGGGGCTTGCCAC
>NW_023348376.1:0-202 GCF_001411555.2 Juglans regia
CTGGAGGGCAGTGGAGAAAGCCGGGTCGGGGAGGGGTCTCGGATCCGTGATATCGGACCGGGGAAAGAGAGTGCCGCCGATAACCTCATTACCGGCAACCCTGCCGGCACAGAAGTGGCCGACAACCTCGGTCGACCCTTCTGGTGAGATGGGAAACGAGGTCCGCCTCGGATCCGAGATTTCGGACCAGAGCCAGGGTGCT
>NW_023348377.1:0-202 GCF_001411555.2 Juglans regia
TTTCTTGCAGCATTTTGGCACCTGTAGTTTGGAGTTATCTTCGTTTGCAATACATCTCGTTATCTCTATGATTTGGCACCGTAGATTTTCACCCAAAAAAAAAAGTACTCTTAATATGTCAGTATGCAAAATGTTGTTGGGTAGATAGTGTCAATTAAAGCTTAAAAAAAAAAAAAAAAAAAAAAGAGGGGGGGAAAAATAG
>NW_023348378.1:0-202 GCF_001411555.2 Juglans regia
TTTTTTTTTTTTTTTTTTTTTTTTTTTTTTTTTGGCATGATCTCTAGCTTGTCCCTTTTCTAATGTACTTTTGCAACCTTTTTATTTTTTATTTTTTATTTTTTTTAATTTTCATCACACTTTTCCTAAGCCATTAAGATATGGTTCATTGTAGTTCTTGCTAGTTGCTTAGAAGAAACCACTGATTGTCGTCAAACAAACC
>NW_023348379.1:0-202 GCF_001411555.2 Juglans regia
ACTTAAAATCACATGGCTAAAATTTAATAAAACATGGATCTAACTCAAAAACATCAAATTTTAGGCCTAACCGAAATCCTCTTGCATAGAAAATCATATCTTTAGAACTAATACTAAATATCTTCGAAATAACATCCTAACATGTATATAAGAGGTTTAGGATCATCATATAAAAATATCAAAGCCTTTGGAATAAGATTAA
>NW_023348380.1:0-202 GCF_001411555.2 Juglans regia
TTCCCTCAGGTGATACTGACCCATCTGTAGGGGTTAGAGGCAATCGTGTCATACGGCAGTATCATCAACTCATGTCAACAAGGAATATTATGCATTGTACATCTAAGGTTGAACGATATTTTATGGAAGCTGTCGAGGCACCTAGTGATGTATTTCAGTTATTAACTTGGTGGAAAGTTAATTCCACCAAATATCCAGTCCT
>NW_023348381.1:0-202 GCF_001411555.2 Juglans regia
CTTTGACTTGATTTTGGCTTTCTTGGGAAGTTTTCAAATTGACTGTGGGTTCAAGGGATTCCTTTCCCGCGGGTTCATATCATTTGGTATTCAGAGCAAGGTTTTCCAATCAGGTCTGATTCTATCTTTTATTTCTAGCATATTTAATTCTAGGACTTCATTGTTCTAGGATTGATTACAAAAAAAAAAAAAAGTGGTGGCT
>NW_023348382.1:0-202 GCF_001411555.2 Juglans regia
TTCTTGTCGTTGAGAGCCTCGATCGCCGCCATAATCATCTGGAAATAAAAAATGAACCCAAAACCATCAACCCCCGCTGAAATCAAACACAAATAACACCCCGCCGAAAGCGTTTGCATGGTGAGAAAAGAAAGCTCAAGAAAATGGAAGAGAAACTGTTGGTACCTCGGGGTACTGAGGGATTGAGGCAGCTGGGTGAGGA
>NW_023348383.1:0-202 GCF_001411555.2 Juglans regia
TGGGGCTTGCCACGGGGCTGCCAAGGCATGCCATGGGGCTTGCCACGGGGCTGTCAAGGCAAGCCACGGGGCTGCCAAGGCAGGCCATGGGGCGTGCGAGCGGTGCTGCCAAGGCATGCCATGGGGCTTGCCACGGGGCTGTCAAGGCAAGCCATGGGGCTGTCAAGTCAGGCCACGGGGCTCGCTGTGCATGCCATGGGGC
>NW_023348384.1:0-210 GCF_001411555.2 Juglans regia
CCTACCTCCGGCTGAGCCGTTTCCGGGGTGGGCGGGCTGTTAAACAGAAAAGATACCTCTCCCCGAGGCCCCCGCCGACGTCTCCGGTCTCCCTAACGTTGCCGTCAGCCGCCACGTCCCGGTTCAGGAATTTTAACCCGATTCCCTTTCGAAGCTCGCGTGCAGCACGCTATCAGACGGGCTTCCCCCGTCTCTTAGGATCGACTAACC
>NW_023348385.1:0-202 GCF_001411555.2 Juglans regia
TCCGACCGGGGCGCATCGCCGGCCCCCATCCGCTTCCCTCCCGACAATTTCAAGCACTCTTTGACTCTCTTTTCAAAGTCCTTTTCATCTTTCCCTCGCGGTACCTGTTTGCTATCGGTCTCTCGCCCATATTTAGCCTTGGACGGAATTTACCGCCCAATTGGGGCTGCATTCCCAAACAACCCGACTCGCCGACAGCGCC
>NW_023348386.1:0-202 GCF_001411555.2 Juglans regia
CCAATGCGAACCGTTGATCTGATCGAAACCCTTGGCTACGCGATGGGCAGGGCTCGATTTTCCTAAAAATCCACTCCCAAGTTGTCCTTCTTGTAAATTCCACTCGCAAGGCGGAAAAAACAAAAACGAGGGGTGCAACACGACGACATCCGAGGAGGTCCCCCATTCGAGTACTACTCTCGCCCAAGCAAGCTTGACTGCA
>NW_023348387.1:0-202 GCF_001411555.2 Juglans regia
AGCAAGTTAACAAGAAACTTCCACACAGGTTAATGATGCATGCATGGCAGTAAAAGTATGAATGCATAATCAAATTATAAGTAATCATAGCATAACTTGACATACAACATAACATAACTGGCATAACTTAAACTGAAACTGAAGCTTAGCATGAACGTGACTTGAAACATAACATAGACTTGAAACATAGCATGAACGTGAA
>NW_023348388.1:0-202 GCF_001411555.2 Juglans regia
ATGTCTGGACCTGGTAAGTTTCCCCGTGTTGAGTCAAATTAAGCCGCAGGCTCCACTCCTGGTGGTGCCCTTCCGTCAATTCCTTTAAGTTTCAGCCTTGCGACCATACTCCCCCCGGAACCCAAAGACTTTGATTTCTCATAAGGTACCGGCGGAGTCCTTAAAGCAACATCCGCCGATCCCTGGTCGGCATCGTTTATGG
>NW_023348389.1:0-202 GCF_001411555.2 Juglans regia
GAGCGAATCGAAGCCGCGGCCCGTCCGATTCTTCGTCGCCTCCAGTGCTCCGCCGCACGCCGGCGTGGCCAACACCGCCCCACCCATTCTCTTCCCCTCCGTCCGGCGTTCCTCCCCTTCCAATATCAGCTCCTATCGTGCCGCCGTTAACCGCCACTACGAATCCAAGCCGCCGCGGCTCTGTTTTTTTTTTTTTTTTTTT
>NW_023348390.1:0-202 GCF_001411555.2 Juglans regia
GCTCGAGCCGAGCTCGAACTTCCTTCCCTTCTACACGAGCCGAGCTCGGACGCTATAATGTGCTCGACTGATAAACGAGCCGAGCTCGAGCTCGACTCGAGTAGTAAACGAGCCGAGCTCGGACGCTATAATGTGCTCGACTGATAAACGAGCCGAGCTCGAGCTCGACTCGAGTAGTAAACGAGCCGAGCTCGCACACCCC
>NW_023348391.1:0-202 GCF_001411555.2 Juglans regia
CGACATACTAGCGTCCTTCCGATCCCAATCCAAACGGAGATCTGATCCAAACCCATAGCTACGCGATGGGCAGGGCGAGATTTTCTCAAAAATCCACCCCCGAGCGGTCCTTCTTGTCAATTTATCTCGCAAGGCGGAGAAAACAAAAACGAGGGGTGCAACACGAGGACTTCCCAGGAGGTCACCCATCCTAGTACTACTC
>NW_023348392.1:0-202 GCF_001411555.2 Juglans regia
GAGACACCAAGATCAGTGAGAAGCTGTTTTAACCAAGTGAGTTCATAGGTTGTGACGGCCATAGCTCGATATTCAGCTTCAGCAGAAGAACGAGAAACAATACTCTGTTTCTTGGTGAGCCATGAGATCGGACAAGTGCCTAACTGAATAAATTAGCCAGTGGTGGAGCGGCGGGGGATGGGGGAGCTGACCCCAACAGAAA
>NW_023348393.1:0-223 GCF_001411555.2 Juglans regia
GTGTGTCGCGGCGTGCCTTGGGGCAAGCCATGGGCCAAGCCATGGGGAGCCATGGGGCTTGCCACGGGGCTGTCAAGGCAAGCCATGGGGCTGCCATGGCAAGCCATGGGGCGTGCCGGTGGGGCTGTCAAGGCATGCCATGGGGCAAGCCACGGGGCTGTCAAGGCAAGCCATGGGGCATGCCAGTGGGGCTGCCAAGGCAAGCCATCGGGCTGCCAAGGCA
>NW_023348395.1:0-202 GCF_001411555.2 Juglans regia
GAAAGTAAATATTAACGTTCGAACATATGTCGTTTAATAATATTCACGTCCGAATGTAAGACGATTAACGTTCGAACATGGAAGCTGTAACGGCTCGGGAATTTAAACGTCGTACGGTCGAATGTCTTGGTGAAACGTTCGAACGTTTTGACGCAGAATGGCTGAGGCGACTCAGCCATTATTGAAATCTCGAAAATTTCTC
>NW_023348396.1:0-202 GCF_001411555.2 Juglans regia
CTCCCCCATGGCGGTTGGGCCTATTTGTTTGGATGCCTCCTTTGCAACATGCTTGTGCACGGCGGAGGGTGTTATGGCCTCCCCCTCCACGCCCCTTGTTGGTTCTGGGGGTATCCGGATGATGCTGGCCTCGCTTCCATGGGGTTTGACGGGCATCTCCATTTTTCATTTTACATTTGGTTGGCCGCATGGTGGCCGGGCC
>NW_023348397.1:0-202 GCF_001411555.2 Juglans regia
ATTCATATTGGTGAAACAATATATCCAACAGCTCCTCTTTTCTGCACATTGCGTTGGTAGACTCCATCGTTACAGATTCATCGCTTAGTTTCTCATAGTTACAGATTCATCACATTTTTTGTCAAATATTCCACACCACCTCCTTTTCTTAAGACTACATACATATATATATATATATATATATATATATATATATATATAA
>NW_023348398.1:0-202 GCF_001411555.2 Juglans regia
TGGGGGTTTTTTTTTTTTTTTAAAAAAAAAAAAAAAAAACACGACAAGCTTAATTTTAAGACTTTCTATTTGGTGGTAATAAACTCGAAAAATATTATTTTAAAAAAAAACAAACACGACAAGCTTAATTTTAAGACTTTCTATTTGGTGGTAATAAACTCGGAAAATATATAATAAACTCCAACATGTGAGGAAATAATGG
>NW_023348399.1:0-202 GCF_001411555.2 Juglans regia
ATAATCCTTGAGCGACATACTAGCGTCCTTCCGATCCCAATCCAAACGGAGAACTGATCCAAACCCATTGCTACGCGATGGGCAGGGCGAGATTTTCTCAAAAACCCACCCCCGAGTGGTCCTTCTTGTCAATTTATCTCGCAAGGCGGAGAAAACAAAAACGAGGGGTGCAACACGAGGACTTCCCAGGAGGTCACCCATC
>NW_023348400.1:0-202 GCF_001411555.2 Juglans regia
CCTCAAGTCAGAATTTAACCATAAGTTAGATCCTAATTTAAATTCATAATGGAATTACAATTCAAATCGAAAGTAATTAGCGAAAGATTGTTAAGCGGCTCAAACGTTCGTTTACAACGTATAGATTTTTTTTTTTTTTTTTTTTTTTAATTTCACTATATATCCTGATCGCCTTAATTTTTTGATCCATTACCAAAGGACG
>NW_023348401.1:0-202 GCF_001411555.2 Juglans regia
GCTTAAGCGACATGATCTCACACCTTGATTCCTTCAAATCCAACAAACGTTCCTTATGGTGCCAAGTGTTTAAAATTATTCACTAAGTGTGGCTAAGATCTTGCCAAGTGTCCAAATAAAACTTCTCTAATCCAATTTGGACATTCCACACTGTGATTTCGAAACACTGCAATTGGTGCGCTTACCGAGGTTACTATTCACT
>NW_023348402.1:0-226 GCF_001411555.2 Juglans regia
TTGCAACATGCTTGTGCACGGCGGATGGTGTTATGGCACCCAGTGCTACGCACATTGTTGCTCTCGGGGGTATCCGGATGATGCTGGCCTCGCTTCCATGGGGTGTGACGGGCGACGACCGTTTTTTGGGCTCGCTTTCGTGGGGGTGATTCCTACATTCTCGCTTGCTTTCTAGCAACAAGCTTGTGCTTTAGGGACGGATTTGGTGGCACCTAGTGCCGCGCAT
>NW_023348403.1:0-202 GCF_001411555.2 Juglans regia
CCCCCCCGCGTACACGGGCCTCCACATGGATGCCAGAAACGCTGCGTTTCATTTGCAGCCCTCAACTGATAGCCCCTCCTCCGTCTTCGTCATAGACCCCCAACAATAAACGAGCCACTGCAAGTGTTGGTGAGGCACGAAGAGTCTGAAATCAAGACTAACGAAACGAAATCAACAGAGCTTCAGACGAAGATGATTGAAC
>NW_023348404.1:0-202 GCF_001411555.2 Juglans regia
ATACGTGGGGCCACAACAACTGTGGAGTACGTATTAACGCACTCACAGCTGGTATAGAAACCTGTGATGTGATGCGGTAATCGGCAGGGACACACGGCTCAAGGGGACCTGTGTAGTACCCATATGGTCACTTTAATGATTAAGCCTATTGAATAAGATTTCAAGTTCATGTATTTCACGTTCAAGTCATGTTTCAAGTTCA
>NW_023348405.1:0-202 GCF_001411555.2 Juglans regia
GTCATGTCTGTCGTCCTACGTTCATGTCACGTTATGTTACGTCAAGATTTCTGTCTTTTATGTCACGTTCATGTTACGTCACGTTACGAAATGTCATGTCTGTCAGTTAAGTCATTCATGTCAATCACGACCCTAAGCGCTAGGATGGGGTAATATCCTAGTGGAACTCCTTTGTTCACGCTGGAGTGTCTAAATAGGTGTG
>NW_023348407.1:0-202 GCF_001411555.2 Juglans regia
TATCTTTAAGTACGAAAGACTTGAAAACTTCTGCTTTTAGTGTGGCTTAATCAAACATGATGTTAATGGTTGTCTCAAGGAACCCATTTCAAGATCAACTCATTCTAGGGACAATACTCAATATGGTGTATGGCTCCATGCACCAAGTTCAAAACAAGACATTTTTCTCCTAATTACATGTATTATTGCGTTCGCTAATTTT
>NW_023348408.1:0-202 GCF_001411555.2 Juglans regia
TGTTCACGCTGGAGTGTCTAAATAGGTGTGAAATTCCCTGGGTTGACGAAGTACAGTCAACAGGTTGCGAATGGGGCCTAATTAGCTGGTCACCGGAGCGCACCAGGCACTAACGCCGATGGTACCACACATTATGTTACGTGTGTCCACAGCAAGTGTGGCACAACAAATAAGTCATGGGGCCACAACAACTGTGGAGCAT
>NW_023348409.1:0-202 GCF_001411555.2 Juglans regia
TGCCTTGACAGCCCCGCTCGCACGCCCCATGGCTTGCCTTGACAGCCCCGTGGCTTGCCTTGGCAGCCCCGCTGGAAGCCCCATGGCTTGCCTTGGCAGCCCCATGGCAAGCCCCATGGCCTGCCTTGACAGCCCCGCTGGAAGCCCCATGGCTTGCCTTGGCAGCCCCGTGGCAAGCCCCATGGCCTGCCTTGACAGCCCC
>NW_023348411.1:0-202 GCF_001411555.2 Juglans regia
CTTATATCGTTGGCAACCATTTAGATGTGCTATTAACACACTGGTACCTTGCTTCTTCGATTGGCATCCACAAAGTGATCCACAGTAATGGCATCTTGCCACTGGGTTCGCAATTTCACCAGGAATTTTGGTGAAATGCTCCCATGTCCACGACCTCTTTTTAGAAGGTCGTGGTGGTTGATCTTGCTCAATGGGCATCTCC
>NW_023348412.1:0-215 GCF_001411555.2 Juglans regia
CATCGCCCGTGGGCACCGTGCTAACCTCGCTGTGCATGCCACGGGGCTGTCAAGGCAGGCCATGGGGCGTGCCATGGGGCTGTCAAGGCAAGCCATGGGGCATGCCCGCGGGGCTGTCAAGGCATGCCATGGGGCTGTCAAGTCAGGCTGGCAAGTCAGGCCATGGGGCTTGCCATGGGGCTGTGAAGGCAAGCCATGGGGCGTGCACGCGGGGC
>NW_023348413.1:0-202 GCF_001411555.2 Juglans regia
AGCCCCGTGGCTTGCCTTGACAGCCCCGTGGCAAGCCCCATGGCATGCCTTGGCAGCCCCGTGGCAAGCCCCATGGCCTGCCTTGACAGCCCCGCTCGCACGCCCCATGGCTTGCCTTGACAGCCCCATGGCATGCCCGGCGAGCCCCGTGGCCTGACTTGACAGCCCCCTGGCTTGCCCTGACAGCCCCCTGGCAAGCCCC
>NW_023348414.1:0-202 GCF_001411555.2 Juglans regia
ACATATAAATTATAAATAGTCTAATCTAAATTGGGGGTCAAAAAATAAACTTGTAGTTTGAAAAAATGAAAAAAAAAAAAAACACAGGCCGAAATATCGGCCGGTACCGGCCGAAATATAGGTCGGTACAGGCCGAAATTTAGGCCGAAACGGCCGGGACCGGCCGGGATTTTGGCCGGGACGGGATATATCTAGTACCTGT
>NW_023348415.1:0-202 GCF_001411555.2 Juglans regia
TCAGATGCTGGCAATGGGGATAGGACTTTGGTTCTTCTTTTTGGGAGTTTCATGATTTTCATGCACACAGCTTGAGGCTCCACTATTCCCTTTATGGTCACTTTTTTCTTTTTAGCCATGTCTACCTCAACCCCCTCCACTCCTGATACCATCCATAAACAGGATTAAATATACAAATAAAATTGGGGGGGGGGGGGGGGGG
>NW_023348416.1:0-202 GCF_001411555.2 Juglans regia
TCAGATGCTGGCAATGGGGATAGGACTTTGGTTCTTCTTTTTGGGAGTTTCATGATTTTCATGCACACAGCTTGAGGCTCCACTATTCCCTTTATGGTCACTTTTTTCTTTTTAGCCATGTCTACCTCAACCCCCTCCACTCCTGATACCATCCATAAACAGGATTAAATATACAAATAAATTTGGGGGGGGGGGGGGGGGG
>NW_023348417.1:0-202 GCF_001411555.2 Juglans regia
ACTAATAAATTAGTTAATTCAAGAATGCTTTTTAAAAAGTAAAGAAAAAATAATTACCAAAGCTACTTTACAATTGCCTCTTTATGGATTTTCGTAGAAAGTAAGGGGTAGAGTCTCATTGTTTAGTCAATTATAAGAAGTATTCTTAATTATCCTGCATGGGCCAGATCTTCTTTTCTTTTTTTTTTTCTTTTTTTTTTTT
>NW_023348418.1:0-202 GCF_001411555.2 Juglans regia
TTCACACCTATTTAGACACTCCAGCGTGAACAAAGGAGTTCCACTAGGATATTACCCCATCCTAGCGCTTAGGGTCGTGATTGACATGAATGACTTAGCTGGCAGACATGACATTTCGTAACGTGACGTAACATGAACGTGACATAAAAGACAGAAATCTTGACGTAACATAACGTGACATGAACGTAGGACGACAGACATG
>NW_023348419.1:0-202 GCF_001411555.2 Juglans regia
GCCCATCGCGTAGCCATGGGTTTGGATCAGATCTCCGTTTGGATTGGGATCGGAAGGACGCTAGTATGTCGCTCAAGGATTATATGAATTTTAAGTATTTAGTTTGATGGGTGCGATCATACCAGCACTAATGCACCGGATCCCATCAGAAGTCCGCAGTTAAGCGTGCTTGGGCGAGAGTAGTACTAGGATGGGTGACCTC
>NW_023348420.1:0-202 GCF_001411555.2 Juglans regia
ACTTTCCCAATATGCCCTTGCATAGGCATAAACCCAATTATTCTAAGCAAACAAAATAGGTCCTTGAAATTAATTAAATAAGTTGAAAGTCTTCAAGAGTCCAAAGCCTATAAGTCATGTTGTTGCCCTTTCCATAGCTTATGAAATGAATCAAAGCATAATCTTCATCGTTTAAGCCCTTGAACTTGTATTTGGCCCATCT
>NW_023348421.1:0-202 GCF_001411555.2 Juglans regia
GGCAAGCCACGGGGCTGCCAAGGCAGGCCATGGGGCGTGCGAGCGGGGCTGCCAAGGCATGCCATGGGGCTTGCCACGGGGCTACCAAGGCATGCCATGGGGCTTGCCACGGGGCTGTCAAGGCAAGCCACGGGGCTGCCAAGGCAGGCCATGGGGCGTGCGAGCGGGGCTGCCAAGGCATGCCATGGGGCTTGCCACGGGG
>NW_023348422.1:0-6482 GCF_001411555.2 Juglans regia
CTATCTTTCTCTGCTTGCAGATTTCTAACCATTGCTTCTTGATTATCCATGCTATTCCTCACTTCACCTAACACCAAGTTCAACCGCTCAAACTCATGTTGCATGGCATGCAACACAAAGGATGAGTTATCTACTCGCCCCCTTGGTGATGAGCTACTCTGATGAGACATTACAAGGTGCTGCACAGAAGAATGTTAGTGGTAAAAAGAAAACCTCACACACTCCCTTACGTGTTTCAACTCGAATAATGACACTCTACTCGTGTTTCACTCTTAATGGCTTTTTCCCGATAATAGTCTCACACTCTCTTGCCTTTTACCTCAATAGTTTTTCCACTCAAGTTCTTTCAGAACTAATTGAACACAATCAATAGAAAGCAACCTTGTTTTATCCCAACTAGTAATTAGATCCAGGAAACAAGAACAAGAGAAACATGGAAGGAATAAAAATGACACGAGAATCAATGAAGTTATACGGATGAAAGAGTAGCAATAAGACAAGATACCAACTTGAGTGATGTATGCAGCAGCCCCTTTGATGATAAGGTTCAATCAACAAATTTCTTTCTTTCTCATTGTTGTAACTATGTAGCAACTTTGAATATGCTACATTCTCTTCTCTTCAACTTCTTTTTTTTTTTTTGGAATTTTCTTTTCTTTTCTTTTCTTTTCCTTTCCTTTCTTTTCTTTTCTTTTCTTTTCCTTTCCTTTCTTTTCTTTTCTTTTCTTTTCCTTTCTTTTCTTTTCTCTAATTCATCCACAAACAACAATATTCAATTGTGAAAACCAACCAATTGAATTCAAACACACAAGCATGGACAATGAAGTAGAAGAGAATCAATGGAACGACACTCCAAGCAATTGACAGACTTAGAGATATAGAAAACCCTAGAATATTGAAACCCTAGGTGATGCAAATTTCAGCCAAACCCAAAATCCTAAGAATTTCGGCAGCCTACTTTTTGTTTCTATTTTTTTTTTTTTTTTGGCAACCCTAGAACAATGAAGCCCTAGAATCAAAATTAAAGATACAATAATTAAAAGATAGAATCAGACCTGATTGGAAACCTTGCTCTGGATACCAAATGATATGAACCCGCGGGAAAAAATTCCCTTGAACCCACAATCAATTTGAAAACTCTCCAAGAAAGCCAAAATCAAGTCAAGGGATAGAGAACCTAGACCCGATGAGAACTCATTTCAAGAACCTAGATTATATTAAAATCTAGACCCATTGAACAACCCGTCTCAAGAACCTAGATTACAAAGGAGGAATGCTACAAAAGTTGCGATTTACCTTTGATAACTTCAAAAGTTCAATTAAGAACAAGAGGAGTAAAACTCAACTCACAATGAATAAATTCATCAAATTTCATAAACTTCATAATCTGATTAGAATGAGCCTACATAGAATATTTAAAGGAAAACCTAATGAAACCCTAGCCAAAATAAACCCCCCATCTTCCAAAAGTGCCCCTGGATGAACAGTGCCGTGCTACAGTACTCGGCTACAGTAACCCTAACCCTAGTTCAATAAAATAATACTTTCCCAACATGCCCTTGCATAGGCCCCCTTAAGTGCTTCCCATAATAAACTCAATTATTCTAAACTAATAAAATAAGTTCTTTAAATGAATTAAATAAGTTGAAACCCTTCAAGAGTCCAAAGCCTTTAAGTCTTGTCGTTGCCCTCTTCCGTAGCTGATCAAATGAATTAAAATTGGATCTTCATCCTTCAAGCCCCATCTTGAATGTTGGGCTCTTGCTAAACTTGTCCCAAATGGATTGCATCAATCCTTGCATTTTCTCATTGATCTTCTTGGCCCATCTGGAAGTTGCAAATGATCTTTAAGACTAGATCCATCTTGGTTCCCATCATTCCCCCTCTCCTCAAAAGGATTCGACCTCGAATCTCCACCTGGATCAAAGGGAAAATTGTTAGTAACATTGAAAATAGTAGAAACATGATACTTACCTGGAAGATCCATTACATATGCATTTTCATTAATTTGTTTAAGAATTTGGAATAGTCCATCCAAGCTACTCATGTCATCAACTAGTAACGACTTTAAATCTGAAGGAGGAAATTGATTAAGTAAACAAACAATTTCAATTGGTGAAAATTTAGTAGTAGCATGAACACTCCAATTATATGTAAACTCAATGAATGGCAAACAATACTCCCACAAATGTTCATGAAGTACATCTAAAGTTTCCCTCGAACCAAAATGACCACTCCAATATGCATGCTCAATGAATGGCAAATGATACTCCCGCAAACATTCATGCAACAAGTCAATGAATGGCAAATGATACTCCCGCAAACGTTCATGCAACAAGTCAATGAATGGCAAATGATACTCCCATAAATGTTTATGCAACATGTCTAAAATCTTATTTTCACGAGAATGACCACTCCAATTATATGCAAACTCAATGAAAAGCAAATGATACTCCCGCAAACGTTCATGCAACACGTCAATGTATGGCAAATGATACTCCCACAAATGTTCATGCAATACATCAATGAATGAAAATTGATACTTCCACAAACGTTCGTGCAACAAGTCTTTGAATGGCAAATGGTATTCCCACAAACAGTCATGCAACACAACAAAAGTTTTCCTTACACCATGGTTACCCAACAAACCAGCATGTCCATCACACACAAGCAACTTACGCATAAAACTAGTAGGCACACAAAATCTATTCATTCTAAACAAGTACCAATCTAGTATATAGAACTTACCAAAAGATGCATCCTCACATGTTCCATACACACTAGCAAAGTCATCATTATTAGCATGCAATTCCTTATCATGTTCAAATCTCAACAATTTCGCATCTAAAATGAAGACAAGGACATACCTTCTTGCTAAAGCATCAACCACAAAATTTTTCATACCTTGTGTGTATTTGAATACATGAGGAAAAGTCTCAATACAATCCTCCCGCTTAGTATGCATTCTAGTCAACAACTTACCTTGTCCCTTTAAGTGTGTCAATGACTCTTGTTTTCCCAAGAAAGGTCGATTAAGAATTGTCGCACCTGGCATAAAATCAATGTAGTGCTCTATCTCCCTAAAAGGTGGCAATCCACAAAAGACACCACTAGGAAACATGACCTCATATCCCTGCAACAAAGAGACAACAATACTAGGCAAACATACGTCAAGTCCGTTAGGATTAAGACTCGCCTTAGCACAAAAACTCCCTTTTCTCTTTGTTTTTCTCTCACTTTCTTCACACTCTCTTTTCTTTCCACTCTCTTTTTCTTTTTCACTCTCTTTTTCATAATTACTTTTCAACTCATTCTCTCTTTTGCTTAAGGTTTTAGTCTCACCCTCTTCTTTTTTCTCTCTCATTTTTCTGTCTTTCTCCATTTCGGTCTCACTGTTTCTTTTCTTCTCAATCTCACCTTAACTCTTTCTTTTCAGCACAATCTCACTTTCACTGTCACCTTCACTCTTACTATTAAGCTCATTCTCACTTTTTCTTGAGGTTTCGGCCTCACCCAAATCTTTTCCCTTTGGTGGTTCGGTCTTCTCATTTGCTACAACTTGATCATTTTTGTCCCACTTTGGTTTCCAAGAAGTACTAGAAACCGAAGTATACCTTGATGTACCATTTCCTTTTAGCCGTCTCTCCACCTTCATAGCCATGTGCACTATGTCCTCTACCTCCTCATAATGTTGCAACTCAACTACATTGGCTATCTCCCTATTCAATCCCCTCAAAAATCTTTTCATTATAGCCTCCCGATCCTCCACTACATTAGCCCGAATCATAGCCACCTCCATCTCCTTATGGTAGTCCTCTACACTCCTAGACCCCTGTATAAGATTTTGTAATTTTTGGTAGAGGTCTCTATAGTAGTGGCTAGGTACAAATCTCCACCTCATGATAACTTTCAACTCTCTCCATGTTTCTACAGGCCTCTCAAAATTCCTCCTCCTATTGGATACTAATTGAGCCCACCAAATAATCGCATAATCAATGAACTCAATTACAGCCAACTTCATCTTTTTCTCCTCAGAGTAATTATGACAATCAAACACTAACTCTATTCTTTTCTCCCACTCTAAATAAACTTCAGGGTCAGTTCTGCCTTGGAATGATGGTATTTTCATTTTGATGCTTCCAAGGTTCTTATCTACTCTATCTCGACCCCCTGAGTTTGCCCTAAGGCCTCTTCCATGCCTAACTCTTCTATGTCTACCCAATCCAACTTCAGATGTTAGCACTTCCTCATCCTCACCATACTCTCCATTCTCATACCCATTCTTAATATTAGGCTCATGTCGCCTCCTATCTTTCTCTCCTTGCAGATTTCTAACCGTTGCTTCTTGATTATCCATTATATTCCTCACTTCACCTAACACCAAGTTCAACCGCTCAAACTCTTGTTGCATGGCATGCAACACAAAGGATGAGTTATCTGCTCGCCCCCTTGGTGATGAGCTACGCCGATGAGACATTACAAGGTGCTGCACAGAAGAATGTTAGTGGTAAAAAAGAAAAACTCACACACTCCCTTACGTGTTTCAACTCGAATAATGGCACTCTACTCGTGTTTCACTCTTAATGGCTTTTTCCCAATAATAGTCTCACACTCTCTTGCCTTTTACTTCAATAGTTTTTCCACTCAAGTTCTTTCAGAACTAAATGAACTCAATCAAGGCAAGGCAACCTTGTTTTATCCCAACTAGTAATTAGATTCAGGAAACAAGAACAAGAGAAACATGAAGGAATAAAAATGACACGAGAATCAATGAAGTTATACGAATGAAAGAGTAACAATAAGACAAGATACCAACTTGAGTGATGTATGCAGCAGCCCCTTTGATCATAAGGTTTAATCAACAAATTTCTTTCTTTCTCTTTGTTGTAACTATGTAGCAACTTTGAATACGCTACCTTCTCTTTTCTTCATCTTCTTCTTTTCGTTTTTTTTTTTTTTCGAATTTTTTTTTTTTCTTTTCCTTTCCTTTCTTTTCTTTTCTTTTCTTTTCTTTTCCTTTCTTTTCTTCTCTCTAATTCATCCACAAACAGCAATATTCAATTGTGAAAACCAACCAATTGAATTCAAAACACACAAGCATGGACAATGAAGTAGAAGAGAATCAATGGAACGACACTCCAAGCAATTGACAAACTTAGAGATGCAGGAAACCCTAGAATTTTGAAACCCTAGGTGATGCAAATTTCAGCCAAACCCAAAACCTTAAGAATTTCGGCCGCCTACTTTTTGTTTCAATTTTTTTTTTTTTTGGCAACCCTAGAACAATGAAACCCTAGAATTAAATTTAAGGATACTAAAATTAAAAGATAGAATCAGACCTGATTGGAAACCTTGCTCTGAATACCAAATGATATGAACCCGCGGGAATGAAATCCCTTGAACCCACAGTCAATTTGAAAATACCCCAAGAAAGCCAAAATCAAGTCAATGGATGGAGAACCTAGACCCAATGAGAACTCGTTTCAAGAACCTAGATTATATGAAAATCTAGACCCGTTGAAGAACCCGTCTCAAGAACCCAGATTACAAAGGAGGAACGCCACAAAGGTTGTGATTTACCTTTGATAAGTTCAAAAGTTCAATTAAGAACAGGAGGAGTAAAACTCAACTCACAATGAATAAATTCATCAAATTTTATAAACTTCATAATCTGATTAGAATGAGGCTACATAGAGTATTTAAAGCAAAACCTAATGAAACCCTAGCCAAAATAAACCCCCATCTTCCAAAAGTGCCCCTGGATGAACAGTGCCGCGGCTGCAGTGCCGTGCTACAGTACTCGGCTACAGTAACCCTAACCCTAGTTCAATAAAATAATAACTTTCCCAACATGTCCTTGCATAGGCCCCCTTAAGTGCTTCCCATAATAAACTCAATTATTCTAAACTAATAAAATAAGTTCTTTAAATGAATTAAATAAGTTGAAACCCTTCAAGAGTCCAAAGCCTTTAAGTCTTGTCGTTGCCCTCTTCCGTAGCTGATCAAATGAATTAAAATTGGATCTTCATCCTTCAAGCCCCATCTTGAATGTTGGGCTCTTGCTAAGCTTGTCCCAAATGGATTACATCAATCCTTGCATTTTCTCATTGATCTTCTTGGCTCATCTGGAAGTTGCAAATGATCTTTAAGACTAGACCCATCTTGGTTCCCATCACGACTATAGAGACCTCTACCAAAAACTACAAAATCTTGCACAGGAGTCTAGGAGTGTAGAGGATTACCATAAGGAGATGGAGGTGGCTATGATTCGGGCTAATGTAGTGGGGATCGGTAGGCCACGATGACAAGATTTTTGAGTGGGTTGAATAGGGAGATAGCCAGTGTAGTTGAGTTGCAACATTATAAGGAGGTAGAGGATATGGTGCACATGGTTATGAAGGTGGAGAGACAGCTAAAAGGAAGGGGTACATCAAGGTATACTTCGGTTTCTAATACTCCTTGGAAACCAAAGTGGGACAAAA
>NW_023348423.1:0-296 GCF_001411555.2 Juglans regia
CTAATTACTTAAAATTCATATAATCCTTGAGCGACATACTAGCGTCCTTCCGATCCCAATCCAAACGGAGATCTGATCCAAACCCATGGCTACGCGATGGGCAGGGCGAGATTTTCCCAAAAATCCACTCCCGAGTGCTCCTTCTTGTCACTTTATCTCGCAAGGCGGAAAAAACAAAAACGAGGGGTGCAACACGAGGACTTCCCAGGAGGTCACCCATCCTAGTACTACTCTCGCCCAAGCACGCTTAACTGCGGAGTTCTGATGGGATCCGGTGCATTAGTGCTGGTATGATC
>NW_023348424.1:0-202 GCF_001411555.2 Juglans regia
CCGTGGTAGGGTTATAAACCACCATTATACCCGTGGCTGGGCCATTTTCCATGTTTCACCCCCGTGGTAGGGTTATAAACCACCATTATACCCGTGGTTGGGCCATTTTCCATGTTTCACCCCCGTGGTAGGGTTATAAACCACCATTATACCCGTGGCTGGGCCTTAACAGAAACAGAACGGATTTCATCGAAAATCCGGT
>NW_023348425.1:0-202 GCF_001411555.2 Juglans regia
CCCAAGGCTGTGCGGGTGTGCGGCATGGTCAGCCTGGTCGTGTGCGCGCGCGCGCGGTCTGGCTGGTCTGTGTGGCGCATGGGCGTGTGCAGGGCCCTGCGGCCCACTGGTGTGCGCACGGGCCTGCGCACTGCGAAGTGCCTGGGCGTGCGGCCCGCTGGGGCGCCTGGTGCTGCGCGCATGTGCGCGCGGGCCTGTGCTG
>NW_023348426.1:0-202 GCF_001411555.2 Juglans regia
TAAGTAATCATAGCATAACTTGACATACAACATAACATAACTGGCATAACTTAAACTGAAACTGAAGCTTAGCATGAACGTGACTTGAAACATAACATGAATGTGAGCTTGGAACATAACATGGACTTGAAACATAGCATTAACGTGAATATGCATAATTTGAACTTGAACTTGAGCATGACATAACATAAATGTGAACTTG
>NW_023348427.1:0-202 GCF_001411555.2 Juglans regia
TTTCACCAAATTAAAATCATAGAAATAAACTCACTAAAAATCCAACCAATTTTAAAATAAGAGGATAAATTTTTGAATAAATAATAAAAATCCTTCAGTAAAAATACACTAAAATACGGGATGTTACATCCTCCCCCCCTTAAAAAAAAATTTCGTCCTCGAAATTAGCAAGGTCAAACATTAAACTAAGACAGGAACAAGA
>NW_023348428.1:0-202 GCF_001411555.2 Juglans regia
TGTCGCACCACGAGGCGCTGTCGGCGAGTCGGGTTGTTTGGGAATGCAGCCCCAATTGGGCGGTAAATTCCGTCCAAGGCTAAATATGGGCGAGAGAGCGATAGCAAACAAGTACCGCGAGGGAAAGATGAAAAGGACTTTGAAAAGAGAGTCAAAGAGTGCTTGAAATTGTCGGGAGGGAAGCGGATGGGGGCCGGCGATG
>NW_023348429.1:0-202 GCF_001411555.2 Juglans regia
CATTGGAGTGACAAAACAAAACAAATCGTGGAACACTTTCCCCCACAAACCCCCCGTCGAAACACACGGTTGCTCTTTTTATATAAATTTTGGCCCCCCCTCCCGCCATTGACAGTGTCACAGTGAGAAAGAATCTCTCATCCTTTCCTTTGTGTTTGTGGTGTGAAATTAGTAATGGCTTTGGCTCTGCCATTGCCGCCCT
>NW_023348430.1:0-202 GCF_001411555.2 Juglans regia
ATAGAGTAGATAAGAACCTTGGAAGCATCAAAATGAAAATACTATCATTCCAAGGTAGAACTGACCCTGAAGTTTATTTAGAGTGGGAGAAAAGAATAGAGTTGATGTTTGATTGTCATAATTACTCTGAGGAGAAGAAGGTGAAGTTGGCTGTAATTGAGTTCACTGATTATGCGGTTATTTGGTGGGATCAATTAGTATC
>NW_023348431.1:0-202 GCF_001411555.2 Juglans regia
GTACTTCCTCAGTCAAGGTATCAACCTTGTCGTTGAGGATAGTTACACGATGGGTGAGTTCGGCAACAGACGCCGATATAGCCTCGAGCGATCGATCAATCTTATGATCAATATGCGCAGTCAGCTGTGAGATGACCGCATCAACCCAAGCAGGCCGCACATCTCCTGCAGATGTACTCGGCGTATGCTGACTACTACTCCC
>NW_023348432.1:0-202 GCF_001411555.2 Juglans regia
AATAACATGCATTCTACCTGAAAACAATGTAAGAGAAATGATATTTGCAATCATAGAGTGTGCAAGCACCATGTACTCATTTTGAATAAAGTGAGTAAATATGATACCCACGTGAAAAAATTAATTTCTTAATAGTAGATGGCACTTGCACAACTCATGACTGTATCTAACATTACTCATAATAAGGGAAATAAAAATTTTA
>NW_023348433.1:0-202 GCF_001411555.2 Juglans regia
TACGTTGATGTTCTCATTTAAAGTATATTATGCTATCATACTATACAATGTAGTATATAGTTATAGATATATAAAATGTAGTATATATATTATACTATAAGTTAATATATAATAAAGAATTTAATAAGTAACAATTTAATATATATTATTGATTTATATATATGGTATAGTTTATATATTATATACGTTGATGTTCTCATTT
>NW_023348434.1:0-279 GCF_001411555.2 Juglans regia
CATGGCTTGCCTTGACAGCCCCGTGGCAAGCCCCATGGCCTGACTTGACAGCCCCATGGCATGCCTTGGCAGCCCCGTGGCAAGCCCCATGGCATGCCTTGGCAGCCCCGCTCGCACGCCCCATGGCCTGCCTTGGCAGTCCCGTGGCTTGCCTTGACAGCCCCGTGGCAAGCCCCATGGCATGCCTTGGCAGCCCCGTGGCAAGCCCCATGGCCTGCCTTGACAGCCCCGCTCGCACGCCCCATGGCTTGCCTTGACAGCCCCATGGCAAGCCCCATG
>NW_023348435.1:0-202 GCF_001411555.2 Juglans regia
GCCATGGGGCATGCCCGCGGGGCTGTCAAGGCATGCCATGGGGCTGTCAAGTCAGGCTGTCAAGTCAGGCCATGGGGCTTGCCATGGGGCTGTGAAGGCAAGTCATGGGGCGTGCACGCGGGGCTGTCGAGGCAAGCCATGGGGCTTGCCACGGGGCTGCCAAGGCATGCCATGGGGCTGTCAAGGCAAGCCATGGGGCGTG
>NW_023348436.1:0-202 GCF_001411555.2 Juglans regia
GATGCGGATTGCGGCGGCGGCCCAAGCCCGGGTTGTAGTCATGCCCGTGGAGACGTCGTTGCCGCGATCGTGGAGGGCAGCACGCGCCGCAAGGCGTGTTTCGGCATCTGCGTGCTCCTGGCATCGGCCTGTGGGCACCCCATTCGGCCCGTCTTGAAACACGGACCAAGGAGTCTGACATGTGTGCGAGTCAACGGGCTAG
>NW_023348437.1:0-200 GCF_001411555.2 Juglans regia
ATTTGGGGACCCCCCAATTAACCCATCTTTATGTGTTTTGCTCTCTCTCTCTCTCTCTCTCTCTCTCTCTCTCTCTCTCTCTCTGATGCTTCCGATTCAAGTCCAAAGCTTCTCTGTGATTCATGTGTTAATTAGTAATTGGAGAATATCCCATTCCATGAAGCGAAGTGGTTCTTAAGTGGACTCGCTTTCTTGGCGGC
>NW_023348438.1:0-202 GCF_001411555.2 Juglans regia
TTCCCCTTGTCCGTACCAGTTCTGAGTCGACTGTTCGACGCCCGGGGAAGACCGCCGAAGCGATCGTTCCCAGTCCGTCCCCCGGCCGGCACGCGGCGACCCGCTCTCGCCGCGGGGGCAGCTCGAGCAGTCCACCGACAGCCGACGGGGTCGGGACTGGGACCCCCGTGCCCAGCCCTCAGAGCCAATCCTTTTCCCGAGG
>NW_023348439.1:0-202 GCF_001411555.2 Juglans regia
ACGGGGCGAATTGGAGCAACTCTTATTTTTACCACGTTGCCCAAGCTTTGTACAAAACCGATTCAGCGCAAAGTGGCAAAAATAAGAGGTTGGAGTCTTTTCCAAGCGGGCGTCCTGTGGTACTACCATGACCATAGGGTAAGAATTCCCCAACACGGGGCGAATCGGAGCAACTCTTATTTTTACCACTTTGCCCAAGCTT
>NW_023348440.1:0-202 GCF_001411555.2 Juglans regia
TTATTCATTGTGAGTTGAGTTTTACTCCTCTTGTTCTTAATTGAACTTTTGAACTTATCAAAGGTAAATCACAACCTTTGTGGCGTTCCTCCTTTGTAATCTGGGTTCTTGAGACGGGTTCTTCCACGGGTCTAGATTTTAATATAATCTAGGTTCTTGAAACGAGTTCTCATCGGGTCTAGGTTCTCCATCCATTGACTTG
>NW_023348441.1:0-202 GCF_001411555.2 Juglans regia
TGTCCACGTGTTACCATGCAAGCCTTCGAGTTTACGTTGGTTGTCATGGACCATGTGGGCGTTCTCGTGCTCTTGGATGCGGAACATTGTGTTGGTGCGGGGGGTCTCCGGCCTCTTTATCCCAAACCGAGCGTTCTCGTTTGACACGAACGATTGTCGTGCTCGCGTCTTGATCCTATCCTCCTTCCGGAGTGGTAGGTTT
>NW_023348442.1:0-202 GCF_001411555.2 Juglans regia
TTTAATCAAGTGATTAAACACAATACTAGAAATCGGATTAGAAAGGGTTTAGAGGCCAACTTTAGGGTTTTGGGGAAACCGTTTAGGGTTTCGATTTTAACAAAGCTTTTGGGCTTTCAATTGGATTCCCACCATTTAGGGTTTCACTAGGATTGAAAACCTCTTTGGTCTGGCACAATTTGGTGGAGCAGATGAAACAAGG
>NW_023348443.1:0-202 GCF_001411555.2 Juglans regia
TATTGTATCATAATAATACATGTATCGATGTATTATTACATTGAGGTTCGGTTGATGTGCGCTTGACTCAGACGAACCCATCCAGATGGGTTCGCTCGACGTGCGCTCGAGCAAGAGCCATACAGAGAGGTTCGCTCGACGTGCGCTTGACATAGCGCTCGAGCAGAACCCATTCAGAAAGGTTCGCTCGATGTGCGCTCGA
>NW_023348445.1:0-215 GCF_001411555.2 Juglans regia
GACAGCCCCGCGTGCACGCCCCATGGCTTGCCTTCACAGCCCCATGGCAAGCCCCATGGCCTGACTTGACAGCCTGACTTGACAGCCCCATGGCATGCCTTGACGGCCCCGCGGGCATGCCCCATGGCTTGCCTTGACAGCCCCATGGCACGCCCCATGGCCTGCCTTGACAGCCCCGTGGCATGCACAGCGAGGTTAGCACGGTGCCCACGGGC
>NW_023348446.1:0-202 GCF_001411555.2 Juglans regia
TAGTCACAAGTCAAATAGCCTCTCGGGTCTGGGAATTTGCAAGTAGACTTTTGAAGGTGCCGTGCTTGAGGTTCAGTACCTGGAAAGCTAGACTATCGGCTTGGGTGGGTTGTGTTAAAAAGTCCTCTTTTGTGGGGAATTTGATTGGTATGCTTCCGTTTGTTATCACTTGGTGTTTATGGACTAGAAGATGCAAAGTACG
>NW_023348447.1:0-202 GCF_001411555.2 Juglans regia
GCACGCCCCATGGCCTGCCTTGACAGCCCCGTGGCATGCACAGCGAGGTTAGCACGGTGCCCACGGGCGATGCCTTGACAGCCCCATGGCTTGCCTCAGTGGTGCCCATGGCATGCCCCATGGCATGCACAGCGAGGTTAGCACGGTGCCCACGGGCCATGCCTTGACAGCCCCATGGCTTTCCTTGACAGCCCCATGGCAT
>NW_023348448.1:0-202 GCF_001411555.2 Juglans regia
TAATTTATAAATTATAATAAGAAATTATTTCATATATGAATATATATGTTATATATAAAATTTCACATAAAAATTTATAATTATTCATTATATATAAAACTTATTTATATTAATATTTAATATATATAAAATATTTTGTATAAAACTTATATATAAAAATATTATTTTTTATTTTTTTTAATCAACCGGTCCGGTCCGGTCC
>NW_023348449.1:0-202 GCF_001411555.2 Juglans regia
CATTAATAAGTCACTTAATTTAATTTAGTATTTTAAATAAATTTTTTTATTAATTATTTAAAAAAAAAAAAAAGAGGGCGGACCGACTGGACCGGACCGGACCGGACCGGACCGATAGCTATCGGTCCGGTCCGGTCCCTTTGGGTGTTCGGTCCGGAAAAATAATGGACCGAAAATTTTCGGTCCATCGCCGGACCGGACC
>NW_023348450.1:0-202 GCF_001411555.2 Juglans regia
GGACTCCAGTATGCCCGAGATGTAGTAGAGCCCATGAGGGCGATTGTGGTCAAAGGGGCATTCAGTGTTTTAGATGTGGCCAGCCGGGTCACTTTGCTCGGGAGTGTCCCAGTCTAGTTCAAGGAGGTCAAGGAGGACGAGGAGGTCGTCGAGGTGGAAGGGGCAACCAGAGACAGTTGGTACAAGCCCGAGTTTATGCGGT
>NW_023348451.1:0-202 GCF_001411555.2 Juglans regia
GTTGGGCGTAATTGGGAAGTGTGCTGTGTAGTGTGATTGGGAAATATGTGCTGTAATGGTGGCATGGTGTATGTGGAATGGATACAGTGCACACTGAGTGTACTTTGTGTGTATGTGGCGTGTTGTATATGTAGGGAGTACAAATGGAATGTACTCCATGTGATGGTGAGATGCACCATATGGCGGGGACGCCCTAATGGTG
>NW_023348452.1:0-202 GCF_001411555.2 Juglans regia
TCACCATAACACAAGCTCACAGAACCAACATCGGCGTTCGGCGCCGATAAATACCAACATTCATGATCAATATAGGCGACGATTAAATACCAGAGACTAGAGAGAGAGAGAGAGAGAGTACCAAAATCTCGACGGAGGGAGGCGACCGACGGGCTGGAGGAGGGTGGAAGTCGCGACGGCTAGGGTTTTCCGAATCGCACAA
>NW_023348455.1:0-202 GCF_001411555.2 Juglans regia
GAGGAGGAGCACGCCTAACAGTTCGATGCACAAGCACGGAGCCTGTCAAGAAATACACCCTTGTCACCACTCACACGCCGTTACGTCCGCCAGACCACAACATCAAACAAATTGAACCACACCCCAACCAAGCACAAGGCTAGCTGAGCGTGTGGAAGCATTGTGTGGTGTCGAGCCTGCCCCGCTAGGCATGGGAAATAAG
>NW_023348457.1:0-202 GCF_001411555.2 Juglans regia
GCAATACTATGCACCAAACTAAAATATCCCAAATACTTAAAACATACTCCATACTTAACGACATACTAAACAACTAAGATCACAATAATAGTCCATAAGGCTGTGATCAAAAGAGTGCTGGAGATTGAACTCCACCAATACAAGTAGTAATCTGAGGTAACTATTGTAATACCATCTACGTCACACCGTCGCTTAGTCGGCC
>NW_023348458.1:0-202 GCF_001411555.2 Juglans regia
ATCCAGTTTTAATTCATTTGATCAGCTATGGAAGATGGCAACGACAAGACTTAAAGGCTTGGGCTCTTGAAGGGTTTCAACTTATTTAATTCATTTAAAGAACTTATTTTATTTGTTTAGAATAATTGAGTTTATTATGGGAAGCACTTATGGGGGCTTATGCAAGGGCATGTTGGGAAAGTTATTATTTTATTGAACTAGG
>NW_023348459.1:0-202 GCF_001411555.2 Juglans regia
CACCTTCCACGATTTCCTGGCCGAGGTTACCAACAAGGACTTGTCCAAAATCGGTGCACGACGTGCTCCCGCAAAGGGTGTTGGTCGAGTAAGACAGCAGGACCGTGCCCACGGGCCATGCCTTGACAGCCCCGCTCGCACGCCCCATGGCTTGCCTTGACAGCCCCGTGGCTTGCCTTGGCAGCCCCGCTGGAAGCCCCAT
>NW_023348460.1:0-202 GCF_001411555.2 Juglans regia
CATTTCATAGATTTCAAAAGAAATCACATACATACTTGTCATATCGAATCATAGATTTCAAACGAAATCGCATTCTTTCATAAATGTCGTGATACGTGTTTCATTGCATAAAATCATGATTTTTCTTTTATAAATAATTTTATGAATAATCTTCACATAAAATCATGCATTTCATAAATAATTTTATGAATAATCTTTCACA
>NW_023348461.1:0-202 GCF_001411555.2 Juglans regia
CGCCGGCCCCCATCCGCTTCCCTCCCGACAATTTCAAGCACTCTTTGACTCTCTTTTCAAAGTCCTTTTCATCTTTCCCTCGCGGTACTTGTTTGCTATCGGTCTCTCGCCCATATTTAGCCTTGGACGGAACTTACCGCCCAATTGGGGCTGCATTCCCAAACAACCCGACTCGCCGACAGCGCCTCGTGGTGCGACAGGG
>NW_023348463.1:0-202 GCF_001411555.2 Juglans regia
TTAGTATATTAGTATTATACTGACTATATATATATTTTTTAATATAGTCAGTATTATACTGACTATATTACTGATTGTATTAGTATACTTAATGTCTAATACTACTATACTAGTATATCACTATAGTTAATAACTTAATAGTATCATATAGTAATATAGTATTAGTAATTGATACTACAGTAATTTATATAGTCATTTATAT
>NW_023348465.1:0-202 GCF_001411555.2 Juglans regia
GCCCCATGGCTTGCCTCGACGGCCCCGCGTGCACGCCCCATGGCTTGCCTTCACGGCCCCATGGCAAGCCCCATGGCCTGACTTGACAGCCTGCCTTGACAGCCCCATGGCATGCCTTGACAGCCCCGCGGGCATGCCCCATGGCTTGCCTTGACAGCCCCATGGCACGCCCCATGGCCTGCCTTGACAGCCCCGTGGCATG
>NW_023348466.1:0-203 GCF_001411555.2 Juglans regia
TTGCACCCCTCGTTTTTGTTTTTTCCGCCTTGCGAGATAAATTGACAAGAAGGACCTCTCGGGAGTGGATTTTTGGGAAAATCTCGCCCTGCCCATCGCGTAGCCATGGGTTTGGATCAGATCTCCGTTTGGATTGGGATCGGAAGGACGCTAGTATGTCGCTCAAGGATTATATGAATTTTAAGTAATTAGTTTGATGGGTG
>NW_023348467.1:0-202 GCF_001411555.2 Juglans regia
AAATTACCAAAATTTACATTCCTCATGTAAATTTTGTCCCAAACTCAAATCTTAACTCAGAAAAATTTAAAACCAATCACAACTATGAAAAACTCACTATGGCCAAAACCTACATAGGCCATTTGTCTTATTTTGGTTGCAATTCTTTCAAGTTCCAAAACTCATGAATAAACCAAAATCTTGTAACAAAGATCTTCCTATC
>NW_023348468.1:0-202 GCF_001411555.2 Juglans regia
AGCGAGGTTAGCACGGTGCCCACGGGCCATGCCTTGACAGCCCCATGGCTTTCCTTGACAGCCCCATGGCATGCACAGCGAGGTTAGCACGGTGCCCACGGGCCATGCCCTGGCAGCCCGATGGCTTGCCTTGGCAGCCCCCCTGGCATGCCCCATGGCTTGCCTTGACAGCCCCGTGGCTTGCCCCATGGCATGCCTTGAC
>NW_023348469.1:0-202 GCF_001411555.2 Juglans regia
TATGTTATGGGCATATTGCATTGCCAGGTCGTACATGCTGGTAGTGCACCCAGCATTGTCTTCCTTATGTATGGATTCCACAACCCGCGGCCACGGGCGGAATCGGAATCTTTTTAGATTCGCTAACCCTAACTCACGGGGGTCAACAGTGGGTAACGGCCTATGATAAGTGAAAGATAAGTTAATGTTCATGCTCATGTTA
>NW_023348470.1:0-202 GCF_001411555.2 Juglans regia
CGTGCCGGCGGGGCTGTCAAGGCATGCCATGGGGCAAGCCACGGGGCTGTCAAGGCAAGCCATGGGGCATGCCAGTGGGGCTGCCAAGGCAAGCCATCGGGCTGTCAAGGCATGGCCCGTGGGCACCGTGCTAACCTCGCTGTGCATGCCATGGGGCTGTCAAGGAAAGCCATGGGGCTGTCAAGGCATGGCCCGTGGGCAC
>NW_023348471.1:0-202 GCF_001411555.2 Juglans regia
TACTAACTTATAGTATAATATATATACTACATTTTATATATCTATAACCATCAATAACATTGTATAGTATGATAGCATAATATACTTTAAATGAGAACATCAACATATATAATATATAAACTATACCATATATATAAATCAATAATATATATTAAATTGTTACTTATTAAATTCTTTATTATATACTAACTTATAGTATAAT
>NW_023348472.1:0-202 GCF_001411555.2 Juglans regia
ATTATTGATTTATATATATGGTATAGTTTATATATTATATATGTTGATGTTCTCATTTAAAGTATATTATGCTATCATACTATACAATGTTATTGATGGTTATAGATATATAAAATGTAGTATATATATTATACTATAAGTTAGTATATAATAAAAAATTTAATAAGTAACAATTTAATATAAATTATTGATTTATATATAT
>NW_023348473.1:0-202 GCF_001411555.2 Juglans regia
ATGAATTTCAACAACCCTAACAATAGTGAAGAAATCTGCTAACCACCACTATTTTTTTTTTTTTTTTGTAATCAATCCTAGAACAATGACGCCCTAGGATTAAATATGCAAGAAATAAAAGATAGAATAAGACCTGATTGGAAACCTTGCTCTGAATACCAAATGATATGAACCCGTGGGAATGAATTCCCTTGAACCCACA
>NW_023348474.1:0-202 GCF_001411555.2 Juglans regia
AGGGCTTATTTGGAAAATTACATTTTAGGAACTAGGGTTTCATCAATTTACTGTTGGGGTTACTGTAGCCGGTACTGTTCATCAAGGGTAATTTTGGGTAAAAGGGGCATTATTTTGGCTAGGGTTTTGATTAGGTTTGGCTTTAAAAACTCTTTGTAGCCTCATTTGAGAGTTAGACAATATTGAATTTTATTTGTGAGTT
>NW_023348475.1:0-202 GCF_001411555.2 Juglans regia
GTGAGTCCAACAGTTCATGGTTTGTCCGGAAAGAAGTACAAACTTGGGAAATTGCTGAAAGTGCATCGCAGTGGCTTCAATTAAAAAGAGGAGTTGAATGTTGAGCATAGTAGTACTGGTACATGCAAGCATGTGGGTGTCCAAAGTTTGATGTTGCCCTGAGCTCTATAAACCAGTAGACGCCAACTTCTCGATATTCCGA
>NW_023348476.1:0-202 GCF_001411555.2 Juglans regia
GGGTTCCGGGGGGAGTATGGTCGCAAGGCTGAAACTTAAAGGAATTGACGGAAGGGCACCACCAGGAGTGGAGCCTGCGGCTTAATTTGACTCAACACGGGAAACTTACCAGGTCCAGACATAGTAAGGATTGACAGACTGAGAGCTCTTTCTTGATTCTATGGGTGGTGGTGCATGGCCGTTCTTAGTTGGTGGAGCGATT
>NW_023348477.1:0-205 GCF_001411555.2 Juglans regia
CACCACTCACACGCCGTTACGTCCGCCAGACCACAACATCAAACAAATTGAACCACACCCCAACCAAGCACAAGGCTAGCGGAGCGTGTGGAAGCATTGTGTGGTGTCGAGCCTGCCCCGCTAGGCATGGGAAATAAGAGAAGAGAAAATAGTAACAATCGGGACAGTTGTTGAGGTCTCAACCCCTTGGGAGCCAAGCCAAACC
>NW_023348479.1:0-202 GCF_001411555.2 Juglans regia
CTAGAAATTCATTGGTGGAATTTCTATTGACTTTAGGAATCTCGTGAAAACTCCATAAGTTTTTACGAATCGACCAATCGCATAGGTTTTAGTCTGTCAACATAATCAGTGTTATCACTCACTATGGTGCTAGTAATATGAGTTTAATTATTTGAGGTAGTTAGAAGTGTCAGAATGCGTTATGGTCTACGCCATTAGACTC
>NW_023348480.1:0-202 GCF_001411555.2 Juglans regia
AATATACTTACAACCGTGAATTGCGTAACCGCCGCGTAATCGCTTTGAAAAAAATGAATAAAACATAGGACCCACATGAAAAAAATTAATTTTTTAATAGTGGACCCCACTCTTTTTCAAAGCGATTACGCGGCGGTTACGCACTTCACGATTGTATGTAGAATTACTCTTTTAGATAAGGGTTTTAAATCTATATAAAAGG
>NW_023348481.1:0-202 GCF_001411555.2 Juglans regia
TATTCTTAAGAATAATCATGTTTCGAATCATGAACAAAAGTCATCAAAATCACTAAAACCATACTTGAACTTTTTGGTTTCTCTTCTAAGTTCAAAACAGAATTTTGTTTCTAACTTGTTTTGATCAACCTCTTGATCCATGACTTATAAAGAAGTGATCTTCAGACCAAAACATCACATGGTTCAAAAAGGTGTCCTAAAA
>NW_023348482.1:0-202 GCF_001411555.2 Juglans regia
TTGCTCTCGGGGGTATCCGGATGATGCTGGCCTCGCTTCCATGGGGTTTGACGGGCGACGACCGTTTTTTGGGCTCGCTTTCGTGGGGGTGATTCCTATATTCTCGCTTGCTTTCTAGCAACAAGCTTGTGCTTTAGGGACGGATTTGGTGGCACCTAGTGCCGCGCATGGGCTTGTTGATGGGGGCAATCGGTCGTGCTAG
>NW_023348483.1:0-202 GCF_001411555.2 Juglans regia
ATGATAAATAAAATAATTTAATTAGTTTAGCAAAAGTAAAATAAAAAATAATAATAAAAAATTTAAAATATATAAAATATATAATGTGAAATGATGAATAACATTCTTGTATTGATAATGTTAAAAATAAAAAGGAATTCAAAAAAAAAAAAAAAAAAAAAAAAAAAAAAAAAAAAAAAAAAAAAAAAAAAAAAAAAAAAAA
>NW_023348484.1:0-202 GCF_001411555.2 Juglans regia
GTCATGGTAGTACCATAGGGTGCCCGCGAACAAAAGACTCCAACCCTTTATTTTTGACACATTTCGCTCAATCGGTTTCCTACATGGCATGGGCAATTTCGTAAAAATAAGAGTTGCTCCGAATCGCCACGTGTTGGGGAATTCTTACCCTATGGTCATGGTAGTACCATAGGATGCCCGCGAGGAAAAGACTCCAACCTCT
>NW_023348485.1:0-202 GCF_001411555.2 Juglans regia
AGATGCAAAAATTGTATGCTCTACTACCTTCCCTTTTTTGGGCCCATGGCTTTCAAATGGGAATCTGCTGAGGGTTGATTTTTTTACACTATACAATCATGGATGATCAGACCTCCCATTTTCTGCTGTCATCAAGCTTGCTAGATTTGAGTACTGGAGTAAAATGTGCTGCAAAAAAAAAAAAAAAAAGCATAAGATGTGG
>NW_023348486.1:0-202 GCF_001411555.2 Juglans regia
GCAAAAATACATAAAATTCATGAGAATTCTTTGGAGAAATACTTACAGCGCTATATGATAATTTTCGGAGGATCACGAAGCTGAAAAAGGCGACGTCAGAGCAACACCACAGTGTAAAATACACTGTGGCCGTGGGTCACAAATACCCACTTTCCAACGGAGACAAACGAAGACCCCAAAATGATAGGGTAGGGCCTAGAGG
>NW_023348487.1:0-202 GCF_001411555.2 Juglans regia
TTTTTTTTACCCCACCCCTTCTCCCAATCTGATCCTACTCTCTCTTCAATTCTCTCTCTAACCCTCCGTATATATACATATATTATTTTTTATTTTATTTTTCTCTCTCTCTCAACCGTATATATATACCAGTAAGGGCATACGTGCAGCGTGTGATAAGTATAAAAAAAAAAAAAAAAGAAAATAATAAAAAAAAAAAAGG
>NW_023348488.1:0-208 GCF_001411555.2 Juglans regia
TGGCATGCCTTGGCAGCCCCGCTCGCACGCCCCATGGCCTGCCTTGGCAGCCCCGTGGCTTGCCTTGACAGCCCCGTGGCAAGCCCCATGGCATGCCTTGGCAGCCCCGTGGCAAGCCCCATGGCCTGCCTTGACAGCCCCGCGCGCCCGCCCCATGGCTTGCCTTGACCGCCCCCTGGCAAGCCCCATGGCCCGCCTTGACAGCCCC
>NW_023348489.1:0-202 GCF_001411555.2 Juglans regia
GGAACCCTTCGGTAGCCCAACATGCTATTCACACGAGGAGCAAAAATGAGGAGGAGCACGCCTAACAGTCCGATGCACAAGCCCGGAGCCTGTCAAGACATACACCCTTGTCACCACTCACACGCCGTTACGTCCGCCAGACCACAACATCAAACAAATTGAACCACACCCCAACCAAGCACAAGGCTAGCTGAGCGTGTGG
>NW_023348490.1:0-202 GCF_001411555.2 Juglans regia
ACATGGTTACCTGCCCCCGTTCATGACATATAAGATGCAATATTCCTAACATGCATCTAGCATTATGCAAAATTCGCAGCGGATAATTTTTTTCTTTAGCAATATTATGCACCAAACTAAAATATCCCAAATACTTAAAACATACTCCATACTTAACGACATACTAAACAACTAAGATCACAATAATAGTCCATAAGGTTGT
>NW_023348491.1:0-202 GCF_001411555.2 Juglans regia
GCAAGCGAGAATGTAGGAATCACCCCCACGAAAGCGAGCCCAAAAAACGGTCGTCGCCCGTCAAACCCCATGGAAGCGAGGCCAGCATCATCCGGATACCCCCAAGAGCAACAATGTGCGTAGCACTGGGTGCCATAACACCATCCGCCGTGCACAAGCATGTTGCAAAGGAGGCATCCAAACAAATAGGCCCAACCGCCAT
>NW_023348492.1:0-202 GCF_001411555.2 Juglans regia
TTGGAATGATAACTGCATGCACGATTTCAGTACCACAACTAGAAATAGAAAGCTGGAAGATTTACACGAACATAGATATATATATATATATATATATATACATACATATTATATATATTAGTTTCTTCTCTAAAGTTCTGCTTGATATATATATTCTCAACCAAGGCATTAAGTATAATGAACTACTCCTCTAGCTAGCTAG
>NW_023348493.1:0-202 GCF_001411555.2 Juglans regia
TAGCTAATCTAATTAAAACCAAACTTCACAATTGCTGCTATTTATGAAAATTAGGTAGGCGTGCTTTATCTAAAATGACCTTTCAATGTGTTTGAGGGAGGTGATAGAGATAAAATAAAAGTAGAAAACTATTCTATTTAAATTTACATAAGGTCAATGATTAGAAAAAAAAAAAGAAAGAGAAACCCATTAGTAACTGAAG
>NW_023348494.1:0-202 GCF_001411555.2 Juglans regia
CTGATCCAAACCCATGGCTACGCGATGGGCAGGGCGAGATTTCCCGAAAAATCCACTCCCGAGTGGTCCTTCTTGTCAATTTATCTCGCAAGGCGGAAACAACAAAAACGAGGGGTGCAACACGAGGACTTCCCAGGAGGTCACCCATCCTAGTACTACTCTCGCCCAAGCACGCTTAACTGCGGAGTTCTGATGGGATCCG
>NW_023348495.1:0-202 GCF_001411555.2 Juglans regia
ACCTCGGGAAAAGGATTGGCTCTGAGGGCTGGGCACGGGGGTCCCAGTCCCGAACCCGTCGGCTGTCGGTGGACTGCTCGAGCTGCTCCCGCGGCGAGAGCGGGGCGCCGCGTGCCGGCCGGGGGACGGACTGGGAACGATCGCTTCGGCGGTCTTCCCCGGGCGGCGAACAGTCGACTCAGAACTGGTACGGACAAGGGGA
>NW_023348496.1:0-202 GCF_001411555.2 Juglans regia
AGTGTCTTAATCCTAAGGTGAATAAGGGGTTCACTTTAGTGGATGAGCACTCGAGACAAGACTTTGAGTTGGAAGTCGTGGTGACCGTAAGTGGTCCCCGAAGGTTCTAACCTAGTGAAGGGCACGTAAGTGCATGGGATAGAAGGAGAGTGTTCTAAGTATAGCGTAGTTCTATTTATAGTTTAAGTTACTTATGCATTAG
>NW_023348497.1:0-202 GCF_001411555.2 Juglans regia
TACTTGAACTTTTTGGTTTCTCTTCTAAGTTCAAAACAGAATTTGTTTCCAACTTGTTTTGATCAACCTCTTGATCCATGACTTATAAAGATGTGATCTTCAAACCAAAATATCACATGGTTCAAAAAGGTGTCCTAAAACAGATCCAAGCTTCAAGCTCAAGATCACATGGGTAAACATCAACCAAAACATAAATTTAGCC
>NW_023348498.1:0-202 GCF_001411555.2 Juglans regia
TGTGGTGGGTTTTGTTTTAATAGTGGTCTTTTACTTTTGTTCTAGTTTGTTCTTGATTTTGGGCCTGTTTTCCATGGTCCTTTCTTGTAACCACGGTATTCCTCGGCCATAAGTGAGGGCTTTTTTAATAAAATTTGGGAGGGGTCACTATTGGACATGTGACTTCCTGCTCTTCTAAAAAAAAAAAAAAAAAAGTGTCCTT
>NW_023348499.1:0-215 GCF_001411555.2 Juglans regia
GCACCTAGTGCCGCGCATGGGCTTGTTGATGGGGGCAATCGGTCGTGCTAGGGGCTTTCTCACGTTGGCTAGCCCTCGGGTGCTCTAGTCTACCCCATGGCGGTTGGGCCTATTTGTTTGGGTGCCCCCTTTGCAACATGCTTGTGCACGGCGGGTGGGGTTATGGCACCCAGTGCTACGCACATTGTTGCTCTCGGGGGGTTCCGGATGATGCT
>NW_023348500.1:0-202 GCF_001411555.2 Juglans regia
CAAAGAACTTGCATTCGGACGCTCCTTCGTTTACATTCGAAATAACGTCCGAACATTAAACGTGCTACGTTTGAACATTTACGTTTACGTTCGAACAAATATTCGAACGTTTATTGTAATTAACGTTCGGACGCATTAACATGCGAACGTAAATATGATACGTTCGAACGATATACAACAAACGTCAACTTCTCTCATTCGA
>NW_023348501.1:0-202 GCF_001411555.2 Juglans regia
TAAGTTAAAAGCTAACTTACCTCGATCTTCGCGCTTCGAGGCAAAACTCAAGTGCGATTACGGGAAACTGAAAGTAGTGATTTCTAAAAATTAGAACTTAATCACTGACAATTAGGAATATGGAAAAAATATCAACTTATAGTAAAATTACCATTTTACCCTCTACATGTGGGAAAATGACCATTTTACCCCTAACATAAGG
>NW_023348502.1:0-202 GCF_001411555.2 Juglans regia
ATATAAGGGCAATCTAGGTTTCCACAAACACGGTGCTTCGCCAGAAACCATTTATTCGCGATTGGATAAAACTATTATCATAAGTGAATCCTACTAAGGCCAAAGCTTCTCCCACACACTGTACTCTTCCGAACACAAATTTTATTGTAACCTTCGAATCAAAACAAACTCCAAATACTTGGGATACTAATTCATCAACCTT
>NW_023348505.1:0-202 GCF_001411555.2 Juglans regia
AAAAAAAAAAGGTAGAAGCAGAACACCTGGTGTTCATTTTGCTGGTAGGCATTTGCTGGAAAAGTTTTTGCTAAAAACGCCTTTTATTTAAGGAATGGCTTGATCAGTTAAAGAGCGATTCATGAGTGGCTCGAACAATCTAAAAACATGTATTAGAGCACCTTTTGCGGCACTTGGGGTCATTTGCGACAGTCCTATATTA
>NW_023348506.1:0-202 GCF_001411555.2 Juglans regia
CCCCCCCCCAAATCCCAGCCCCTACCCCGCCGCCGGTAGCCCGCACGCACCCCACAAAGCCGCGGCGTTCTTTGTGCTCGCGCGCCGCCGTCGCTCCACCACCGGCCACCATCTCTTCACCACTTCATCCCCAACCTCCCAGCTACCCAATGGATCCAACCCCGGCTCCGATCCGTCACCGGTGAAGCCCCACCAAGTCCAT
>NW_023348507.1:0-202 GCF_001411555.2 Juglans regia
GGCTTGCTCCTACTTCAAGATATGATTTTTCTAAGCATGCCTGCAAAAAATCTCGTCCAAATTCAAAGTATTTCGATAAAAAAGGCCTTTATGTTTCCTCGGACATTTGATGTTTCCTCCTGCCGGTTGTGATTTGGCTCTAAATGCTCTTTAGGGGGGGCATGCAAGCCCCAACATGGTCAGCCAGGAGGGCTGACCATGC
>NW_023348508.1:0-202 GCF_001411555.2 Juglans regia
GCCCGTCAAACCCCATGGAAGCGAGGCCAGCATCATCCGGATACCCCCGAGAGCAACAATGTGCGTAGCACTGGGTGCCATAACACCATCCGCCGTGTACAAGCATGTTGCAAAGGAGGCATCCAAACAAATAGGCCCAACCGCCATGGGGTAGACTAGAGCACACGAGGGCTAGCCAACGTGAGAAAGCCCCTAGCACGAC
>NW_023348509.1:0-202 GCF_001411555.2 Juglans regia
GTACATGGGAATATTTATATTTATGTTTATATTGTTGTTAGATATGGGGACAAAGGGTCCCCCTGTCTAATCCCTCTCGATGGCTTAAACACCTGCTGAGGAGTACCATTGACCATAATAGAGTAGGATACAGATTCCACACAACATGATAAGCCGAGTCCATTTTTCTGGAGACTCCATTTTTGTCAAAACAGCATGGAGG
>NW_023348510.1:0-267 GCF_001411555.2 Juglans regia
CATGCCATGGGGCTTGCCACGGGGCTGTCAAGGCAAGCCACGGGGCTGCCAAGGCAGGCCATGGGGCGTGCGAGCGGGGCTGCCAAGGCATGCCATGGGGCTTGCCACGGGGCTGTCAAGGCAAGCCATGGGGCCGTCAAGTCAGGCCACGGGGCTCGCTGTGCATGCCATGGGGCTGTCAAGGCAAGCCATGGGGCGTGCGAGCGGGGCTGTCAAGGCAGGCCATGGGGCTTGCCACGGGGCTGCCAAGGCATGCCATGGGGCTTG
>NW_023348511.1:0-202 GCF_001411555.2 Juglans regia
GAAGTCGGCAAAATGGATCCGTACCCTCGGGAAAAGGATTGGCTCTGAGGGCTGGGCACGGGGGTCCCAGCCCCGAACCCGTCGGCTGTCGGTGGACTGCTCGGGCTGCTCCCGCGGCGAGAGCGGGTCGCCGCGTGCCGGCCGGGGGACGGACTGGGAACGATCGCTTCGGCGGTCTTCCCCGGGCGTCGAACAGTCGACT
>NW_023348512.1:0-202 GCF_001411555.2 Juglans regia
GCCGCCCCCCTCACATGGGCATGCCCCTGGCGCCCATGGAAAGGGCGTGTGCCACGCCCCCCATGCCACCGGCGGGGGGGTATCGTCTCCACCGCCGCCGGCGGTGGTTGTGGCGGCGGCCGCCGCCGGCCGACCATGTCCCGACGACAGTTTTTTGGGCTCGTTTTCGTGGGGGTGATTCCTACATTCTCGATTGCTTTCT
>NW_023348513.1:0-202 GCF_001411555.2 Juglans regia
TTAATTAATTAAGAATATTATCATATTTAAATTATGTTAAAATTTTAATTATTTACATAATTTTAATGTCTTAAAAATATTTAGTAAAATTTTATTATTGTTTACATTTTATTATTTAGTAAATTAGTTTAAATTAATGTTTAAATTTCTATTGTTAGATCAAATCTAAAAATTGCACGCCCCATGGCTTGCCTTGACAGCC
>NW_023348514.1:0-202 GCF_001411555.2 Juglans regia
AAACTTTCACAAAATCCAATACAACTAGTTCCAAAACTCCCATTGTTTTACACTAAAGAGTCTGAAATAATAAAATTCCAATAAACAATAATAAAAATAATACAATTCAAATAAACAATAATAAATTATAATAAAATTCAAACTGTCTCACGAATCATTCCGAAACTATACTCCTACACATCCACAATTCCCACACACTCCA
>NW_023348515.1:0-202 GCF_001411555.2 Juglans regia
TTGTATATATCTATATACAATATACTTATTTATATATGTATAAATAATTTTTTTTTATATGTAGAGCTGGGGCGGGGGGCGGGGCGGCTGCCCACCCCTAGTGGGGGGGAGGTTTGCATAGAAGGGGCAAAAAGGGGTTAAAAAGTCTCGGGATTTCAAATTTTTTTTCTTCGAGGTGTTTGTACGTATCATTGCATTTCAA
>NW_023348516.1:0-202 GCF_001411555.2 Juglans regia
TTCGGAATTAATTCCAAATCATGCTTGCTCTCTACTGGTTTTTCTCCTTTGAATCCCCTAAATTAATTTAGGGTTTCAGATTTGAGCCCTAAATTAATTTAGGGGTTTCAATCTTTGAATCCCCTAAATTAATTTAGGGTATTTCGAAACCCTAAATTAATTTAGGGGTTTCAAAGATTGAAACCCCTAAATTAATTTAGGG
>NW_023348517.1:0-202 GCF_001411555.2 Juglans regia
TACTTACACATGCATGGCTTAATCTTTGAGACAAGCATATGACTACTGGCAGGATCAACCAGGTAGCATTCATTCTCGATGCCGGCACCGCACGTAAACCTCCCACTCCGGAAGGAGGATAGGATCAAGACGCGAGCACGACAATCGTTCGTGTCAAACGAGAACGCTCGGTTTGGGATAAAGAGGCCGGAGACCCCCCACA
>NW_023348518.1:0-202 GCF_001411555.2 Juglans regia
CATAATAAAAACCATAACTCTTTTCATAGTATGAACATCTACCCTATTTACAAAATGCTTGCTTTCTCAAAATACATAGTCCAAACAGTTTCACAAAGCCAACCAAAAACTAAAACTTCATTAACAAGACCCAATCCAAGGGTACTAAGCATCCCTCTCTCATTCCTGAGTAATGTCTTGCTCTGCAGCTCACGATTCGACT
>NW_023348519.1:0-202 GCF_001411555.2 Juglans regia
CAAAGCTTGGGCAACGTGGTAAAAATAAGAGTTGCTCCAATTCGCCCCGTGTTGGGGCATACTTACCCTATGGTCATGGTAGTACCTTAGGATGCCCGCGAGCAAAAGACTGCAACCTCTTATTTTTGCCCCTTTGCGCTCAATTGTTTTTGTACAAAGCTTGGGCAAAGTGGTAAAAATAGGAGTTGCTCCGATTCGCCCC
>NW_023348520.1:0-202 GCF_001411555.2 Juglans regia
AAAATCACTACGTTCGGATGTTATAATTAAACGTCCGACCGTATGTGATTTACGTGCGAAAGTAAATATTAACGTTCGAACATATGTCGTTTAATAATATTCACATCCGAATGTAAGACGATTAACGTTCGAACATGGAAGCTGTAACGGCTCGGGAATTTAAACGGCGTACGTTCGAATGTCTTGGTGAAACGGTCGAACG
>NW_023348521.1:0-280 GCF_001411555.2 Juglans regia
CCCATGGCTTGCCTTGACAGCCCCGTGGCAAGCCCCATGGCATGCCTTGGCAGCCCCGCTCGCACGCCCCATGGCCTGCCTTGGCAGCCCCGTGGCTTGCCTTGACAGCCCCGTGGCAAGCCCCATGGCATGCCTTAGCAGCCCCGTGGCAAGCCCCATGGCCTGCCTTGACAGCCCCGCTCGCACGCCCCATGGCTTGCCTTGACAGCCCCATGGCAAGCCCCATGGCCTGACTTGACAGCCCCATGGCTTGCCTTGACAGCCCCATGGCATGCACAGC
>NW_023348522.1:0-202 GCF_001411555.2 Juglans regia
CTTGACAGCCCCGCTCGCACGCCCCATGGCTTGCCTTGACAGCCCCATGGCAAGCCCGATGGCCTGACTTGACAGCCCCATGGCTTGCCTTGACAGCCCCGTGGCAAGCCCCATGGCATGCCTTGGCAGCCCCGCTCGCACGCCCCATGGCCTGCCTTGGCAGCCCCGTGGCTTGCCTTGACAGCCCCGTGGCAAGCCCCAT
>NW_023348523.1:0-202 GCF_001411555.2 Juglans regia
TGAACTCCACCAATACAAGTAGTAATCTGAGGTAACTATTGAAATTCCATCTACGTCGCACCGTCGCTTAGTCGGCCGTTTCCAGTTGGTCGATTCCCGGTTCTCCTTCAGATCCTATAACAAAATCTACCATTCGGGGGGAATGGTAGTTGAGACTACCATAGTGAGATTTGATTACAAATCTCAGCAAGTTAACGGAAAA
>NW_023348524.1:0-202 GCF_001411555.2 Juglans regia
TAAAATTCTCAGGTACACAAACCCACATTCTCAACTGAAAATGTTTAACTACGGATTCGTCATTGTAAACAACCTTGGCAAGTGTGGTCTTTCCCATGCCTCCTAATCCAACTATGGCAATTATATTAAGATTTCTAGTGGGATTTGGGTGCATCAAACTCTTTTTTATTTCTTCTTTGTCACCATCCCTACCGAATACTGT
>NW_023348525.1:0-202 GCF_001411555.2 Juglans regia
TTGACAGCCCCGCCGGCACGCCCCATGGCTTGCCATGGCAGCCCCATGGCTTGCCTTGACAGCCCCGTGGCAAGCCCCATGGCTCCACATGGCTTGGCCCATGGCTTGCCCCAAGGCACGCCGCGACACACCCGTGGTGCTTTGCCTACCATGTCAAGCACACAAAGGTCCGACGAAGAACACCGTAGATCACACAAACTCT
>NW_023348526.1:0-202 GCF_001411555.2 Juglans regia
TGCATTAGTGCTGGTATGATCGCACCCATCAAACTAATTACTTAAAATTCATATAATCCTTGAGCGACATACTAGCGTCCTTCCGATCCCAATCCAACCGGAGAACTGATCCAAACCCATTGCTACGCGATGGGCAGGGCGAGATTTTCTCAAAAATCCACCCCCGAGTGGTCCTTCTTGTCAATTTATCTCGCAAGGCGGA
>NW_023348527.1:0-202 GCF_001411555.2 Juglans regia
AAATTTCTCTAACCTGATATAAAATTTAGTCGACATAGTAGTAGAAGTAGAAGTAGTGCTCGGCCTCCCTTGAGCCACATTAGAACTCCCCCCACTACCCACACAAAATTTGTTATACTGCTCAATCAAGCGCCTTAACAAGAGTTTAACCTTGGCCTCTATCCTATCCTGATGAAACTTACCTCATAGATTCATACGCATT
>NW_023348528.1:0-202 GCF_001411555.2 Juglans regia
AGCGTCCTTCCGATCCCAATCCAAACGGAGATCTGATCCAAACCCATGGCTACGCGATGGGCAGGGCGAGATTTCCCGAAAAATCCACTCCCGAGTGGTCCTTCCTGTCAATTTATCTCGCAAGGCGGAAAAAACAAAAACGAGGGGTGCAACACGAGGACTTCCCAGGAGGTCACCCATCCTAGTACTACTCTCGCCCAAG
>NW_023348529.1:0-2648 GCF_001411555.2 Juglans regia
TGGACCTCATTTCTTTCCCTATATTTTCTCTTTCCTCTTTTCTTTTTCCTTCATTTTTCTTTTCTTCCTTTCTTTTCTTTCTGCTGGTCTCTTTCTCCTCCCGCGCGACCCAGCCCTCACTCTCTCCCGTGCGTCGTTCTTCGTCAGCCCTGCCCACCGCCGCCGCGCCGCCGTGACCTGCACCGCCCAGCCCAGCAGCTCCCCCACCCACCGGCGACCTTCCCCCTCCGATCTCAGCCTCCCTAGCGCCGCTGTTAGGCTCCACGCGCACCACCAAGCCGCGGCACCTCTTGTGCTCGCGCGCCGCCGTCGCACCACCATTGGCCGCCATTTCTTCACCACATCATCCTCGACCTCCAAGCAACCCATTGGACCCAACCCCACCTCCGATCCGTCACCGGTGAAGCACATCCAACTCCATTTCTGTTTTGGGTATTTTTTGCCTTAAACCACCCTTTTGCGCCGCCACCCACGGCCAACCATCACCACCACTAGCTTCATCGACATCCCTAGACCCTACCCTATCAATCTCTGGTCTTCGTTTGCACCCGTTGAAAAGTGGGTATCTGTGACCCACGGCCACAGTGTATTTTGCACTGTTCCGTAACTGTTTTTCCACTTCTTGCGCTTCCGTGATCCTCCAGAAATTATTATATAGCATTGTAAGTATTTTCCAAAGAATTCTCGTGAATTTAATGTATTTTTATACTAGCACATTACACTGTATTTAATTGCTGATTGGTTTTGCCGGACTGAGTCCGAGGAGTAACGGGGTTGATTGGATTGGGTGATGGAGTTGTTAGTATGATTGGTTTAGACCATGAGATTTGTTGGCTGTTCGGGTTTAAATATTGGTGTTTTGTGTATGACGTGGGTTGTGGTGGATATTGGTGATTTTATGAAGTAATGATATACTTTGGGATTATGAGGATTTTTAAGTTTTGAGAAATTAAGATAGATTATTTTAGAAGCTTAGGCTTAAATATGGAAATCCGTAATTGGTTGAAAACTTACGGAAATTGTGTGATTATTTTTTATAGGTGACGATTATTAGTCAACTCAACATTTTTTTTGAAGAAATTTCTGAAAAGCTAAGAAGTCCAGGTAAGCGGGGTTCATATACTAGTTTTGCATAAAAGAAATAAAATGAGGTTGACTTTGAGAATAAACGTGTTTGTTTTTGAAAAGAAATGATCTGAAAACAACCTCAGATGTTTATTCTGCATATGCATAAATTTAATATAAGAGAAAGTGTTTTCTGTCATGACTGGTGTAGACATGAGCTAGTTTTGTACACTTTGTTTCTAAACTATGTAAAAGAGCGAATAAGGAATTCTAAAAGTTTTGTTATGAATAAATGAGAATATTTTGTTTATGTTTATCTCGAACATGTGAAATAATCTGAAACTTTTCAGTGTTTTGTTTTGATATGATGTGTCATCCGAAAACCTTGGCATGAAGTTCTGATTCTGTATATGATTGTAATCAGATTTTCGATGAAATCTGTTCTGTTTCTGTTAAGGCCCAGCCACGGGTATAATGATGGTTTATAACCCTACCACGGAGGTGAAACATGGAATATGGCCCAGCCACGGGTATAATGGTGGTTTATAACCCTACCACGGGGGTGAAACATAGAATATGGCCCAGCCACGGGTATAATGGTGGTTTATAACCCTACCACGGGGTGAAACATGGAATATGGCCCAACCACGGGTATAATGGTGGTTTATAACCCTACCACGGGGGTTAAACATGGTATTGTCCCGATGTGATGCTAAGAGATGATTTAATTATAATGTTTCAGTTTGGAAATGCCGATGAATTTTCTTTTTGGAATAAGTTTATTTTTCTAGAAATTTCGCTCTAATGCTTTTGTACAAAGTTTTGTTTCTGCATTCTGAAAGTAAATGTTTTGTTCTGCTTATCAAATGTTATAAATGCTCATGTTTACATGCTAGTGTATGCTCTCTGCTTAGTGAATTGTTGATAACTCATCCCCTTATCTCCATAATATTTCAGATGACATTGATGGTTCAGCTGAGGATCAGTATTAGAGTTTATGGAGAAGATTAGCAGTGAATGGTTGTTGGGTATCTCGTGGTATTAGTGTTGATGTTGGAAGTTATTTATATTTCTTAAGTTTGCTTCAATGGATTTAGACGGTATATGGAGACTTATGTTAATGTTTCATTATTTCTAGTTTGTTATTTGAGACATGATGAAGAGTTGATTTTATTGGAATTGCTGGATTGAAAATTGGATAGATGAGTTTATATGGTTTATTTAATTGAAGTATTTACGTTTGATTTGAGGTTTGGGAAAATATATATTCTTGAATTTGGAAGTACTCTAGCCTTGTTAGAGTTGATTATCAGGTTATATGAGTTAACTCTCCGGACCCTTGGAGACGGGCCGTTACGGTGGGGATTCTCAAAAGACAAAATTCATAATATGCCATTAAAATCTTGTAAGTCTATCTGCTTACCGAAAAAAGAAGGTGGCCTGGGTATCAGATTAATGGAAAAGATAAATTAAGCAATGTTAGTAGAAAATGATGGAATTCGTTGAGTCGAGAAATGGTTTGTGACACTCAATTCTAACTGCCAAATACCTAAAGAACACTACTTTTTAGGAGACAGAACAGA
>NW_023348530.1:0-224 GCF_001411555.2 Juglans regia
CCCCATGGCCTGCCTTGGCAGCCCCGTGGCTTGCCTTGACAGCCCCGTGGCAAGCCCCATGGCATGCCTTGGCAGCCCCGTGGCAAGCCCCTTGGCCTGCCTTGACAGCCCCGCTCGCACGCCCCATGGCTTGCCTTGACAGCCCCATGGCAAGCCCCATGGCCTGACTTGACAGCCCCATGGCTTGCCTTGACAGCCCCATGGCATGCACAGCGAGCCCCGTG
>NW_023348531.1:0-202 GCF_001411555.2 Juglans regia
TGCATTAGTGCTGGTATGATCGCACCCATCAAACTAATTACTTAAAATTCATATAAGCCTTGAGCGACATACTAGCGTCCTTCCGATCCCAATCCAAACGGAGAACTGATCCAAACCCATTGCTACGCGATGGGCAGGGCGAGATTTTCTCAAAAATCCACCCCCGAGTGGTCCTTCTTGTCAATTTATCTCGCAAGGCGGA
>NW_023348532.1:0-202 GCF_001411555.2 Juglans regia
ACATCAACTCTATTCTTTTCTCCCACTCTAAATAAACTTCAGGGTCAGTTCTACCTTGGAATGATGGTATTTTCATTTTGATGCTTCCAAGGTTCTTATCTACTATATCTCGACCCCCTGAGTTTGCCCTAAGGCCTCTTCCACGCCTAACACCTCTATGTCCACCCAATCCAACTTCAAATGTTAAGCCTTTTCCTCATTC
>NW_023348533.1:0-202 GCF_001411555.2 Juglans regia
GTCATTACATATTTATCTGTTACACAAAATTTATTCTGTCATGAATTATTCATCTGTTATAAAAGATATTCTGTCACGTATTCCTATACATTGCAAGCATGTCATGTTAAGTTAAGTATGCCATCTGTTATATGTATTTCATGTCATGTAAGATTCGCTGTCACATGTTACACCATGTTATGAAATGTTGTCTGTTATATGG
>NW_023348535.1:0-202 GCF_001411555.2 Juglans regia
ACATACTAGCGTCCTTCCGATCCCAATCCAAACGGAGATCTGATCCAAACCCATCGCTACGCGATGGGCAGGGCGAGATTTTCCCAAAAATCCACTCACGAGTGGTCCTTCTTGTCAATTTATCTCGCAAGGCGGAAAAAACAAAAACAAGGGGTGCAACACGAGGACTTCCGAGGAGGTCACCCATCCTAGTACTACTCTC
>NW_023348536.1:0-202 GCF_001411555.2 Juglans regia
TAGCCAAAATAAACCCCCATCTTCCAAAAGTACCCCTGGATGAACAGTGCCGCGGCTACAGTGCCGAGCTACAGTAACTCGGCTACAGTAACCCTAACCCTAGTTCAATAAAATAATAACTTTCCCAACATGCCCTTGCATAAGCCCCCATAAGTGCTTCCCATAATAAACTCAATTATTCTAAACAAATAAAATAAGTTCT
>NW_023348537.1:0-202 GCF_001411555.2 Juglans regia
TATGGAAGATGGCAACGACAAGACTTAAAGGCTTGGGCTCTTGAAGGGTTTCAACTTATTTAATTCATTTAAAGAACTTATTTTATTTGTTTAGAATAATTGAGTTTATTATGGAAAGCACTTAAGGGGGCTTACGCAAGGGCATGTTGGGAAAGTTATTATTTTATTGAACTAGGGTTAGGGTTACTGTAGCCGAGTTACT
>NW_023348538.1:0-202 GCF_001411555.2 Juglans regia
GTTTTGTGAGGTCCCTTTTAATTTCCACACATAACCTCTCCCCCCATGCTATTTCATCTTCACCAACATCCCCATCTCCCCCCTCCCCCGTTGAATTCCCAAGCCACTCTCCAATTTGTCGATTCATGCAAGCCAATGGAAAATTATGCATCTATCCCACAACAATGCATGATTGAAATCCATCTTGTGAGGTTGTGTAAAC
>NW_023348539.1:0-202 GCF_001411555.2 Juglans regia
TGGGGATGCTTCCCCTATTTCGGCGTGCAAAAACAGAGTCCTTCACTTCCCAACGTATCAGCGGCTTGGTGCAGAGGTTCAGGGCAGAGCAGCGTCAAACATGGTGGTTTCCATCGTGCGGGATGTGATTTGAGTGTTTCAGGCTGGGCTCGGTTGTGGCAGTGGCTGGGGTGCTGCGCGGGTGTCTTCGCGTTGCACTACG
>NW_023348540.1:0-202 GCF_001411555.2 Juglans regia
TTAATTACTCTCCAATCAAGTCGGGATGTTTCCCTCAATCACTTCAATCCAAACATAGTTAACTGCCCCATTTAATTCTAATGTGAAGATAAATAAGAAAAAAAATACTGCCCCTAATTCAAATGTAAGGAACAAAGTTAATGAAAAAGCAAAAAATTCAAATTGCAAACTATTTCCTTAAACAGAATCAGAATCAAACATT
>NW_023348541.1:0-203 GCF_001411555.2 Juglans regia
GGCAAGCCATGGGGCGTGCGAGCGGGGCTGTCAAGGCAAGCCGTGGGGCATGCCACGGGGCTGTCAAGGCAAGCCATGGGGCTTGCCACGGGGCTGCCTGGGCATGCCATGGGGCGTGCCATGGGGCGTGCCATGCGGCTGTCAAGCCAAGCCATGGGGCGTGCCATGGGGCTGCCAAGGCAACCAATGGGGCGTGCAAGCGG
>NW_023348542.1:0-202 GCF_001411555.2 Juglans regia
TCCGCCTTGCGAGATAAATTGACAAGAAGGACCACTCGGGGGTGGATTTTTGAGAAAATCTCGCCCTGCCCATCGCGTAGCAATGGGTTTGGATCAGTTCTCCGTTTGGATTGGGATCGGAAGGACGCTAGGATGTCGCTCAAGGATTATATGAATTTTAAGTAATTAGTTTGATGGGTGCGATCATACCAGCACTAATGCA
>NW_023348543.1:0-202 GCF_001411555.2 Juglans regia
GTCCTGGCTTCGTAGCGATGCCCAGTTCCGCGCCCAGCGCGTACATGGCCGAGCACCCACTACGCAACGAGCGATGCCCAGTTCCGCGCCCAGCGCGCACATGGCCAGACATCCTCTAGTCCCCGCCAGCAGAAGGACCACGGAGTCGGCACGAATCTCTCGTCCGATCCCATTGTCGCCCAGCGACAATCCAGGGGACGTT
>NW_023348544.1:0-202 GCF_001411555.2 Juglans regia
ATTGATGAAACCCTAGTTCCTAAAATGTAATTTTCCAAATAAGCCCTTGGTCAAAATACAAGGCCTTCCCAAAAACATAGTTCAAAAGAAATAAGACATGTGAGTCAAGCATCTTCAAGTCCACTTATTCTAAACTAATAAAATAAATCATTTAACCAAATTGGAAGCCTCCAATAACAATAGGCCGTATCTTTAAGTCATG
>NW_023348545.1:0-203 GCF_001411555.2 Juglans regia
CATGGGGCGTGCGAGCGGGGCTGTCAAGGCATGGCCCGTGGGCACCGTCCTGCTGTCTTACTCGACCAACACCCTTTGCGGGAGCACGTCGTGCACCGATTTGGGACAAGTCCTTGTTGGTAACCTCGGCCAGGAAATCGTGGAAGGTGATGTGGTTTGAGGGGGAGGGACGAATCGAAGCGACACAGGGCTGAATCTCAGTG
>NW_023348546.1:0-202 GCF_001411555.2 Juglans regia
AATTGAAAGCCCAAAAGTTTTGTTGAAATCGAAACCCTAAACGGTTTCCCCAAAACCCTAAAGTTGGCCTCTAAACCCTTTCTAATCCGATTTCTAGTATTGTGTTTAATCACTTGATTAAATCACTTCCACATGCTATTAATCCTTCAAATTTGTTTTAGAACATCATTATCCAACCTTGTTAACCTTGAAAAATTGATTG
>NW_023348547.1:0-202 GCF_001411555.2 Juglans regia
TTTTTGCCTATTTTCGATTTTTTTTGATTTTTCGGATTTATTTAATCAAAAAAATTAAATAAAAAAATCCCGATGTCGAAAAATTGTGAGGCTTGCTGCTACTTCAAGATATGATTTTTCTAAGCATGCCTGCAAAAAATCTCGTCCAAATTCAAAGTATTTCGATAAAAAAGGCCTTTATGTTTCCTCGGACATTTGATGT
>NW_023348548.1:0-202 GCF_001411555.2 Juglans regia
GAAGTTTTCAGAAAATAAACTTGTTCCAAAAGAGAATCCGTTGGCATTTCTAAACTGACACCTTATAATCATATCATCGTTTAATAAACACATCGGGACAATACTATGTTTAACCCCCGTGGTAGGGTTATAAACCACCATTATACCCGTGGCTGGGCCATATTCCATGTTTCACCCCCGTGGTAGAGTTATAAACCACCAT
>NW_023348549.1:0-202 GCF_001411555.2 Juglans regia
TTTGGTGAAAGTTTGAATATTTCGTGGTTTAATCTTATTCCAAAGGCTTTTATATTTTTATATGATGATCCTAAGCCTCTTATATACATGTTAGGATGTTATTTTTAAAGATATGATTTTCTATGCAAGAGGATTTCGGTTAGGCCTAAACTTTGATGTTTTTGAGTTAGATCCATGTTTTATTAAATTTTAGCCATGTGAT
>NW_023348550.1:0-210 GCF_001411555.2 Juglans regia
GCGGGGTTAGCACGGTGCCCCCGGGCCCTGCCTTGACAGCCCCATGGCTTTCCTTGCCAGCCCCATGGCATGCACAGCGAGGTTAGCGCGGTGCCCCCGGGCCATGCCTTGGCAGCCCGATGGCTTGCCTTGGCAGCCCCACTGGCATGCCCCATGGCTTGCCTTGACAGCCCCGTGGCTTGCCCCATGGCATGCCTTGACAGCCCCGCC
>NW_023348551.1:0-202 GCF_001411555.2 Juglans regia
AGATGAAACATTCCAGATAGACTGAATTACATTTACCTCTTCCTGCCCAACATTTATGCTACTTAGCAATTTGGTTTTAACCAAATTTATTTGCTGCCTAGAAGCCATGTCATAAACGTGTAACAACTGTCGAAGACATGCATTTGCAGATCTAGTAGCTTGACAAAATAGAAGACTACCATCGAAAAAAAAAAAAAAAGGC
>NW_023348552.1:0-202 GCF_001411555.2 Juglans regia
GATATTTTTATATGATGATCCTAAGCCTCTTATATACATGTTAGGATGCTATTTCGAAGATATTTAGTATTATTTTTAAAGATATGATTTTCTATGCAAGAGGATTTTGGTTAGGCCTAAACTTTGATGTTTTTGAGTTAGATCCATGTTTTATTAAATTTTAGCCATGTGATTTTAAGTTTGATGGTTGGATCTTCTTTAG
>NW_023348554.1:0-202 GCF_001411555.2 Juglans regia
CTTCCGATCTTGTACATAATGATTAAATTTCAGTTTGCTGTGAATTTAGATTGTAAACTGAGTTTGTAGATGAAGTGTAAAATAAGTTTTGGAACCTGATTTCCATATTGTATGTACAGAATGTATAAATTCCAGTTTGATGTGAATTTAGATGCTTGTAGAATGTCTAGTTTTTGGTCATTATGATGGATATACTCATCTG
>NW_023348555.1:0-202 GCF_001411555.2 Juglans regia
AATTTTTTTAAAAAAATTTACAACATTAGTAAAAAATATTTAATCATTAAGTTAAAAAAAAAAAAAAAAAACGAACGGTAGCCCCCAACGGGAGCAACCACCGGGAAGGACAGGGATTTCCTTGTAGAAATTGTTCCAAAGTAATGCTATTCATTCTTTTATGTTGATGAGAGGGCTCCACGTTGGTTCAAATGATAGTTTT
>NW_023348557.1:0-202 GCF_001411555.2 Juglans regia
TTTTTTTTTTAAATTAGTTGTGTTTCTGGGTGGAGTTTGGAAAAAAAAAATTGGGGCCTTTGGGTTCCAAAATATTTTTAGGAAAAGCAAAGACTTTAGAGAGTTAAGCAACAATTTCATGTTTGGCTCCATATTAACGATTGGTGCAATGCTTGGTGCTGTCACAAGTGGTAGGATTGCAGACTTCATTGGTCGAAAAGGG
>NW_023348558.1:0-202 GCF_001411555.2 Juglans regia
ATGAATACCCTGCATTTAACCAAGAGATTACACTAAATAAGCTAGCTAACCATGCAGATCAAGGGGTCTCTTGTGGTAGAATATTATTTCAGTACTAAAGCAACATATAAATATATATATATATATATATATATATATATATATATATATATAGATAGTGCTGTGTCACAACTACGTACGTACCTCGTTGATTTTCAAACAA
>NW_023348559.1:0-202 GCF_001411555.2 Juglans regia
TGAGTGTTGTATTGCAATCTTTTGAGGCAACAAGGAAGATTGCTTTTGTAGAGTTTGTGTGATCTACGGTGTTCTTCGTCGGACCTTTGTGTGCTTGACATGGTTGGCAAAGCACCACGGGTGTGTCGCGGCGTGCCTTGGGGCAAGCCATGGGCCAAGCCATGGGGAGCCATGGGGCTTGCCACGGGGCTGTCAAGGCAAG
>NW_023348560.1:0-249 GCF_001411555.2 Juglans regia
GCTGTCAAGGCAAGCCACGGGGCTGCCAAGGCAGGCCATGGGGCGTGCGAGCGGGGCTGCCAAGGCATGCCATGGGGCTTGCCACGGGGCTGTCAAGGCAAGCAATGGGGCTGTCAAGTCAGGCCACGGGGCTCGCTGTGCATGCCATGGGGCTGTCAAGGCAAGCCATGGGGCGTGCGAGCGGGGCTGTCAAGGCAGGCCATGGGGCTTGCCACGGGGCTGCCAAGGCATGCCATGGGGCTTGCCACG
>NW_023348561.1:0-202 GCF_001411555.2 Juglans regia
TTTGCTGGTTTGGCTTGGCTCCCAAGGGGTTGAGACCTCAACAACTGTCCCGATTGTTACTATTTTCTCTTCTCTTATTTCCCATGCCTAGCGGGGCAGGCTCGGCACCACACAATGCTTCCACACGCTCAGCTAGCCTTGTGCTTGGTTGGGGTGTGGTTCAATTTGTTTGATGTTGTGGTCTGGCGGACGTAACGGCGTG
>NW_023348562.1:0-202 GCF_001411555.2 Juglans regia
ATATTGGATTTCAATGAAATTACCGATCAAAAAAAAAAAAAATTATTGGATTTCAATGAAACACAACAAACATTTACTAAAATGTAGAATTTCTAATCTTCTAAATAAAGATTTTCCTAGTCACATATCTTTTTGTTATAGATATTGAATTACAATCTGAAGGCCTGATATGAAATGGAAGAGGTCAAGTACATTGTTGAAA
>NW_023348563.1:0-202 GCF_001411555.2 Juglans regia
TGATTGGGTGGAGAAGGAGGTGGCATGCATTTTGCTAAGCTGGTATTATTAAGAGACTGATATTTTTATCGAATTGGTTATTAAATAAATATTGATAATTTTTTTTTGAATGATCAGTAAGTACAAAATCTTATTATAAATCCCTGTCAAAGAATATTTTTTTAAACAAAAGTATGATTATCTACTTATAATGATTTTGATA
>NW_023348564.1:0-202 GCF_001411555.2 Juglans regia
CAGAAGTCGACTGCATCTCCAACATTTTGTTCTGCAATTTAAAAGGTAATGATCGTAAATAATTAGTAACGTATTAAAAGAAATAGAAATAAGAAATAATAGGGTACGTAATCCTTTCCAAGTCTATCGTCCAGACGCATCCAATTTTTGTCCATTTCTAAAAACATCCAGATATTAATAACACGTACATTGAAAATTCACA
>NW_023348565.1:0-202 GCF_001411555.2 Juglans regia
TCTCATTAATACTTGTATCACCACTCCTATCCACCTTCAATCTCTTCTGTGATTGTTGCTGGAGCTGAGAGACAAACACCCCCCCCCCCCCCGCGAACCTCCCCTCTTCTGATTTGGTAAAATGGTTGGTGAAATATTCCTCAATCCCCTCCTACCTCTTGGTCTCATGGGCTGGGCTTCTGATTGGGCTATGGGGCACTCT
>NW_023348566.1:0-202 GCF_001411555.2 Juglans regia
TCTCGGCAACGGATATCTCGGCTCTCGCATCGATGAAGAACGTAGCGAAATGCGATACTTGGTGTGAATTGCAGAATCCCGCGAATCATCGAGTCTTTGAACGCTAGTTGCGCCCGAAGCCATTCGGCCGAGGGCACGTCTGCCTGGGTGTCACGCATCGTTGCCCCAACCCCAAACACTTCTTATGATGTGTGGGGTGCGG
>NW_023348567.1:0-202 GCF_001411555.2 Juglans regia
ATATATAAATAAAAAATATTTATCACTATTATATATAAATAAAAAATAAAATCGCTATAATATATAAATAAAAAATAAAATCTCTATAATATATAAATAAAAAAATAAAATCACTATAATATTTATCACTATTAAATATAAATAAAAAATAAAATCATTATAATATATAAATAAAAAATAAAATCACTATAATATATAAATA
>NW_023348568.1:0-202 GCF_001411555.2 Juglans regia
TGCCATCTGTTACATGTATTTCATGTCATGTAAGATTCACTGTCACATGTTACACCATGTTATGAAATGTTGTCTGTTATATGGTATGCCATGTTACAAAATGTTGCATGTTACATGTATGCCATGTTATGAAATATATTCTGTTACATTTATGTCTTGAAGTATGTCATGTCTGTCATCTTATGTTCATGTCATGTTATGC
>NW_023348570.1:0-231 GCF_001411555.2 Juglans regia
CGTGCGAGCGGGGCTGTCAAGGCAGGCCATGGGGCTTGCCACGGGGCTGCCAAGGCATGCCATGGGGCTTGCCACGGGGCTGTCAAGGCAAGCCACGGGGCTGCGAAGGCAGGCCATGGGGCGTGCGAGCGGGGCTGCCAAGGCATGCCATGGGGCTTGCCACGGGGCTGCCAAGGCATGCCATGGGGCTTGCCACGGGGCTGTCAAGGCAAGCCACGGGGCTGCCAAGGC
>NW_023348571.1:0-202 GCF_001411555.2 Juglans regia
GATTTTTTTATTTAATTTTTTTGATTAAATAAATCCGAAAAATCAAAAAAAATCGAAAATAGGCAAAAATCGATAGGTGATGCTTGGAACACATCCATGATGTATTGGAATGAATTTAGGAAACCAATTTGGGTGGTTTCAATTGTCCAAAAGCACGAGACAAGTGTTCGCCCCCGTTCATGCACGTCGGGTGGCAACATTG
>NW_023348573.1:0-202 GCF_001411555.2 Juglans regia
CCGCCTATAGTAGCCGGTTAGTCCCAAAAATCCTCTCAAGGCCGAGACATCATTGGGTAATGGCCAATCAACCATGGCTTCTATCTTCCTTTGGTCCCCCTTGACCCCTTCACCCGAAATGAAATGCCCCAAATATTCGAGCTCCTTTTCCATGAAAGCACATTTGGATGCTTTGATGAAAAAATGATGCTCCTCAAGAATT
>NW_023348574.1:0-202 GCF_001411555.2 Juglans regia
TTATATATAAATAAAAAATAAAATCACTATTATATATAAATAAAAAATAAAATCACTAAAATATATAAATAAAAAATAAAATCACTATAATATATAATAAATAAAAAATAAAATTACTATAATATTTATCACTATTAAATAGAAATAAAAAATAAAATCATTATAATATATAAATAAAAAATAAAATCATTATAATATTTAT
>NW_023348575.1:0-202 GCF_001411555.2 Juglans regia
GTCTCTTCACAAAAACCAAACATGGGATTTGGTTCTGTTGCCAAAGAAGGTGAAAACTGTTGGCTGCAAATGGGTCTTCAAAAGAAAAGAGGGAATCCAGGGTGATACCGATGCAAGATACAAGGCACGCTTAGTTGCTAAGGGCTTTAGTCAGAGAGAAGGCATCGACTTCAATGAAGTCTTCTCTCCAGTGGTGAAACAC
>NW_023348576.1:0-202 GCF_001411555.2 Juglans regia
GCCGCATGGTGGCCGGGCCTGTGTGTTTGTTTGCTTCCTCTTTGACGTAGATGTGCACGGCGGATGGTGTTATGGCACCCAGTGCTACGCACATGCTTCATTGAAGTGGCTTCCGGACCTTGATGGCCTTGTTCCCATGGGGTTGAACCTTGATACGGTTTCCTTCTTGATGCGTTGATCTTCGTGGGGGTTCGATCCTCGT
>NW_023348577.1:0-202 GCF_001411555.2 Juglans regia
GCCATTCGCAGTTTCACAGTCTGAATTAGTTCATACTTACACATGCATGGCTTAATCTTTGAGACAAGCATATGACTACTGGCAGGATCAACCAGGTAGCATTAATTCTCGATGCCGGCACCGCACGTAAACCTACCACTCCGGAAGGAGGATAGGATCAAGACGCGAGCACGACAATCGTTCGTGTCAAACGAGAACGCTC
>NW_023348578.1:0-202 GCF_001411555.2 Juglans regia
AAGGCAGGCCATGGGGCGTGCCATGGGGCTGTCAAGGCAAGCCATGGGGCATGCCCGCGGGGCTGTCAAGGCATGCCATGGGGCTGTCAAGTCAGGCTGTCAAGTCAGGCCATGGGGCTTGCCATGGGGCTGTGAAGGCAAGCCATTGGGCGTGCACGCGGGGCTGTCGAGGCAAGCCATGGGGCTTGCCACGGGGCTGCCA
>NW_023348579.1:0-202 GCF_001411555.2 Juglans regia
GGAAGATTGCTTTTGTAGAGTTTGTGTGATCTACGGTGTTCTTCGTCGGACCTTTGTGTGCTTGACATGGTAGGCAAAGCACCACGGGTGTGTCGCGGCGTGCATTGGGGCAAGCCATGGGCCAAGCCATGGGGAGCCATGGGGCTTGCCACGGGGCTGTCAAGGCAAGCCATGGGGCTGCCATGGCAAGCCATGGGGCGTG
>NW_023348580.1:0-202 GCF_001411555.2 Juglans regia
TTTTGGGAAGGCCTTGTATTTTGGCCAAGGGCTTATTTGGAAAATTACATTTTAGGAACTAGGGTTTCATCAATTTACTGTTGGGGTTACTGTAGCCGGGCGTACTGTAGCCGGTACTGTTCATCAAGGGTAATTTTGGGTAAAAGGGGCATTATTTTGGCTAGGGTTTTGATTAGGTTTGGCTTTAAAAACTCTTTGTAGC
>NW_023348581.1:0-215 GCF_001411555.2 Juglans regia
AGTGCCGCGCATGGGCTTGTTGATGGGGGCAATCGGTCGTGCTAGGGGCTTTCTCACGTTGGCTAGCCCTCGGGTGCTCTAGTCTACCCCATGGCGGTTGGGCCTATTTGTTTGGGTGCCTCCTTTTCAACATGCTTGTGCACGGCGGGTGGGGGTATGGCACCCAGTGCTACGCACATTGTTGCTCTCGGGGGGGTCCGGATGATGCTGGCCTC
>NW_023348582.1:0-202 GCF_001411555.2 Juglans regia
CGTGCGAGCGGGGCTGTCAAGGCAAGCCGTGGGGCATGCCACGGGGCTGTCAAGGCAAGCCATGGGGCTTGCCACGGGGCTGCCTGGGCATGCCATGGGGCGTACCATGGGGCGTGCCATGGGGCTGTCAAGCCAAGCCATGGGGCGTGCCATGGGGCTGCCAAGGCAACCAATGGGGCGTGCAAGCGGGGCAAGCCATGGG
>NW_023348584.1:0-202 GCF_001411555.2 Juglans regia
TTTTGGTGAAATGCTCCCATGTCCACGACCTCTTTTTAGAAGGTCGTGGTGGTTGATCTTGCTCAATGGGCATCTCCTCCTCTTCATTGAACATATCCTCATCCTCTATATCAACTGGGAGTGGGAGTCGACTACTCGCACAAGATGCAGCTGCTCTAGATGTAGCTGCCCTAGATGTGGCTCTAGGGGTGGAAGTACCCAC
>NW_023348585.1:0-202 GCF_001411555.2 Juglans regia
CTTCTTAGCACTAGATTCCTACGCGTGCTCTCGGCCGACGATGGGTTGTTTGCTGGTTTGGCTTGGCTCCCAAGGGGTTGAGACCTCAACAACTGTCCCGATAGTTACTATTTTCTCTTCTCTTATTTCCCATGCCTAGCGGGGCAGGCTCGACACCACACAATGCTTCCACACGCTCAGCTAGCCTTGTGCTTGGTTGGGG
>NW_023348589.1:0-202 GCF_001411555.2 Juglans regia
AAGATTTAAACTTTCTCAAAACAGAAACTGTTTTTCCTCTTCCAGTTTCTAAGTTTCTAGACCTGAGAAAATATTTCACCAAAACTTTTAATCATGCAACAAATACTCAACCAATAATCATATACACATGTTAACAGTACTCCATAAAAATTTCGGACCAAGATCTATTCATTAGCTTGGTCAAAAACTCCAAAATATAACA
>NW_023348590.1:0-202 GCF_001411555.2 Juglans regia
TCTTGAAGTAGGAGCAAGCCTCACAATTTTTCGACATCGGGATTTTTTTATTTAATTTTTTTGATTAAATAAATCCGAAAAATCAAAAAAAAATCGACAATAGGCAAAAATCGATAGGTGATGCTTGGAACACATCCAAGATGTATTGGAATGAATTTAGGAAACCAATTTGGGTGGTTTCAATTGTCCAAAAGCACGAGAC
>NW_023348591.1:0-202 GCF_001411555.2 Juglans regia
GCGCGAAGCTACCGTGCGCTGGATTATGACTGAACGCCTCTAAGTCAGAATCCGGGCTAGAAGCGACGCGTGCGCCCGTCGCCCGATTGCCGACCTGCAGTAGGTGCCTTAGGGCCCCCAGAGGCACGTGTCGTTGGTGAAGCCCTCGCGGCGGATGAGCCGTGCGGGCCGCCTTGAAGTACAATTCTCACCGAGCGGCGGG
>NW_023348593.1:0-202 GCF_001411555.2 Juglans regia
GAAACTGGAAGAGGAAAAACAGTTTCTGTTTTGAGAAAGTTTAAATCTTTTATGGTTTAGTCTTATTCCAATGGCTTTGATATTTTTATTGGAAGATCCTAAGCATCTTATATACATGTTAGAATGTTATTTTGAAGATATTTGATGTTAGTTTCGAACATATGAAATTTTATGGAAGGAGATATTCGGTTAGGCCAAAGTG
>NW_023348594.1:0-202 GCF_001411555.2 Juglans regia
CTTGTCAATTTATCTCGCAAGGCGGAAAAAACAAAAACGAGGGGTGCAACACGAGGACTTCGCAGGAGGTCACCCATCCTAGTACTACTCTCGCCCAGGCACGCTTAACTGCGAAGTTCTGATGGGATCCGGTGCATTAGTGCTGGTATGATCGCACCCATCAAACTAATTACTTAAAATTCATATAATCCTTGAGCGACAT
>NW_023348595.1:0-202 GCF_001411555.2 Juglans regia
ATTTGCCAAGGATGTTTTCATTAATCAAGAACGAAAGTTGGGGGCTCGAAGACGATCAGATACCGTCCTAGTCTCAACCATAAACGATGCCGACCAGAGATCGGCGGATGTTGCTTTAAGGACTCCGCCGGCACCTTATGAGAAATCAAAGTCTTTGGGTTCCGGGGGGAGTATGGTCGCAAGGCTGAAACTTAAAGGAATT
>NW_023348596.1:0-202 GCF_001411555.2 Juglans regia
TCTCCTTCAGATCCTGTAACAAAATCTACCATTCGGGGGGAATGGTAGTTGGGACTACCACAGTGAGATTTGATTACAAATCTCAGCAAGTTAACAGGAAACTTACACACAGGTTAATGATGCATGCATGGCAGTAAAAGCATGAATGCATAATCAAATCATAAGTAATCATAGCATAACTTGACATACAACATAACATAAC
>NW_023348597.1:0-202 GCF_001411555.2 Juglans regia
GGTTCAATCCGAAACCCTAAATTGAGGGGGTTTCAATTGAAACCCCTAAATTGAGTTAGGGGTTTCAATTGAAACCCCAAAATTGAAAATTAAGGGGTTTCAATCGAAACCCCTAACTCAATTTAGGGTTTCGGATTGAACCCCTAAATCAATTTAGGGGTTCAATCCGAAACCCTAAATTGAGTTAGGGGTTTCGATTGAA
>NW_023348598.1:0-202 GCF_001411555.2 Juglans regia
GGGTTGGAGTCTTTTGTTCGCGGGCACCCAATGGTACTACCATGACCATAGGGTAAGTATGCCCTAACATGGTGCGAATCGAAGCAACTCTGATTTTTACAACTTTGCCCAACCTTTGCAGAAAACCAATTGAGCGCTGAGTGACAAAAATAAGAGGTTAGAGTCTTTTGTTCGCGGGCATCCTATCGTACTACCATGACGA
>NW_023348599.1:0-202 GCF_001411555.2 Juglans regia
TTGTTGGTGACATCTTTACCATGATACATAACGACTCTCGGCAACGGATATCTCGGCTCTCGCATCGATGAAGAACGTAGCGAAATGCGATACTTGGTGTGAAATGCAGAATCCCGCGAATCATCGAGTCTTTGAACGCAAGTTGCGCCCGAAGCCATTCGGCCGAGGGCACGTCTGCCTGGGTGTCACGCATCGTTGCCCC
>NW_023348600.1:0-202 GCF_001411555.2 Juglans regia
CTCTTTTTCTTTCCTCTCCTTTTCTTTTCCTTCTTTTTTCTTTTTCTCCTTATTTCCTTCGGTCTTCTTTCTTTCCCGCGCGACCCAACTCTCTCCTCTCTCCCATGCGACTTCGGCTTCCACCCAGCCCGCCGTGGTCGACCCCGCCCCCTCCTTTCGGTTCCCCTGCCGCCGGCGACCTTACCCCACCAACCTCACTTCC
>NW_023348601.1:0-202 GCF_001411555.2 Juglans regia
GGGGGGGGGGAACAAAAAGGGGGGGGGGGGGAAGAGGTGAGGAGAGGGGTGATTGTCCAGATCATGTTCATGGAGTTAATGATGAGGAGAGGAAACGGGAGAATCAAGAGGAAGGAAGGGTTAAGGAAGTTTCTGAAGAGGGTAAGGGAGTGGATGATGTGTATTCTCAACTGTGTGAAAATCAGGAGCTGCGAGTGAAACC
>NW_023348602.1:0-211 GCF_001411555.2 Juglans regia
GGCTGTCAAGGCAAGCCATGGGGCGTGCGAGCGGGGCTGTCAAGGCAGGCCATGGGGCTTGCCACGGGGCTGCCAAGGCATGCCATGGGGCTTGCCACGGGGCTGTCAAGGCAAGCCACGGGGCTGCCAAGGGAGGCCATGGGGCGTGCGGGCGGGGCGGCCAAGGCATGCCATGGGGCTTGCCACGGGGCTGGCAAGGCAAGCCATGGGG
>NW_023348604.1:0-202 GCF_001411555.2 Juglans regia
TAGTAATTCTAGAGCTAATACGTGCAACAAACCCCGACTTCTGGAAGGGATGCATTTATTAGATAAAAGGTCGACGCGGGCTTTGCCCGTTGCTCTGATGATTCCTGATAACTCGACGGATCGCACGGCCATCGTGCCGGCGACGCATCATTCAAATTTCTGCCCTATCAACTTTCGATTGTAGGATAGAGGCCTACAATGG
>NW_023348605.1:0-202 GCF_001411555.2 Juglans regia
GCGGTGGGCATATCTCAACGTGCCCTCCCAACCGTTTTTTGGGAGGGGGCATTACTCCCCCGCCCAGAAGGTTATTACATGTTCACAGGTCGTTCTGCTGGGCAGGTATCGACAATGATCCTTCCGCAGGTTCCCCTACGGAAACCTTGTTACGACTTCTCCTTCCTCTAAATGATAAGGTTCAGTGGACTTCTCGCGACGT
>NW_023348606.1:0-202 GCF_001411555.2 Juglans regia
GTTCCTGTGTTGCATACCTACAAAGATGGAATTTGTCCCTCTCGTTGCCCCTTGTCCTTGTCGGTGCTCATCTTTGGGTGCTGGCTGGACTCTGAAGTTGTCCACGTGTTACCATGCAAGCCTTCGAGTTTACGTTGGTTGTCATGTACCATGTGGGCGTTCTCGTGCTCTTGGATGCGGAACATTGTGTTGGTGTGGGGGG
>NW_023348607.1:0-202 GCF_001411555.2 Juglans regia
GAGCTCCGATACGGGCAGTGTCCGACGTGGCTCCTTCCCTCCCTCGTTTTCGTGTATGCAGTGGAAGAGCCATATCCTGAAAATAGAAAAGGAAAAAAAAAAATTATTTAGAATAATGCATTTTTTTGTATTAATTTTAAGATGCTCTGGATTAACGTTCGAACGTTTTATCTTTAACGTTCGAACGTTAAAGATAAAAACG
>NW_023348610.1:0-202 GCF_001411555.2 Juglans regia
GGGTCCCTCACTCCTTCGGGGTTCGGTCCCCCTCCCATTAGTATAATATACATTAGTATAATATACGGGAGGGGTCCCTCACTCCTTCTTAATTAAGAATAAAAAGGGGTTCGGTCCCCCTCCCGTAAGTATAGGGAGGGGTCCCTCACTCCTTCGGGGTCCGCCCCGCAGGGGGCGGGCCGGACTAGATCGGAAGAGCGGT
>NW_023348611.1:0-201 GCF_001411555.2 Juglans regia
AAAAATAATCACACAATTTCCGTAAGTTTTCAACCAATTACAGATTTCCATATTTAAGCCTAAGCTTCTAAAATAATCTATCTTAATTTCTCAAAACTTAAAAAAATCCTCATAATCCCAAAGTATATCATTACTTCATAAAATCACCAATATCCACCACAACCCACGTCATACACAAAACACCAATATTTAAACCCGAAC
>NW_023348612.1:0-207 GCF_001411555.2 Juglans regia
CATGGGGCTGTCAGGGCAAGCCATCGGGCTGCCAGGGCAGGGCCCGTGGGCACCGTGCTAGCCTCGCTGGGCATGCCATGGGGCTGTCAAGGAAAGCCATGGGGCTGTCAAGGCATGGCCCGTGGGCACCGTGCTAACCTCGCTGTGCATGCCATGGGGCATGCCATGGGCACCACCGAGGCAAGCCATGGGGCTGTCAAGGCATCG
>NW_023348613.1:0-201 GCF_001411555.2 Juglans regia
TTGAGGCAACAAGGAAGATTGCTTTTGTAGAGTTTGTGTGATCTACGGTGTTCTTCGTCGGACCTTTGTGTGCTTGACATGGTAGGCAAAGCACCACGGGTGTCGCGGCGTGCCTTGGGGCAAGCCATGGGCCAAGCCATGGGGAGCCATGGGGCTTGCCACGGGGCTGTCAAGGCAAGCCATGGGGCTGCCATGGCAAGC
>NW_023348614.1:0-201 GCF_001411555.2 Juglans regia
GATAGCAAACAAGTACCGCGAGGGAAAGATGAAAAGGACTTTGAAAAGAGAGTCAAAGAGTGCTTGAAATTGTCGGGAGGGAAGCGGATGGGGGCCGGCGATGCCCCCCGGTCGGATGTGGAACGGTGTATGCCGGTCTGCCGATCGACTCGGGGCGTGGACCGATGCGGATTGCGGCGGCCGCCCCAGCCCGGGGTGGAG
>NW_023348615.1:0-201 GCF_001411555.2 Juglans regia
CTCGTTTTTGTTTTCTCCGCCTTGCGAGATAAATTGACAAGAAGGACCTCTCGGGGGTGGATTTTTGAGAAAATCTCGCCCTGCCCATCGCGTAGCGATGGGTTTGGATCAGTTCTCCGTTTGGATTGGGATCGGAAGGACGCTAGTATGTCGCTCAAGGATTATATGAATTTTAAGTAATTAGTTTGATGGGTGCGATCA
>NW_023348616.1:0-201 GCF_001411555.2 Juglans regia
AAGAGGGTTTGGGTTGCTATCAAGCCCAAATCCAATATCACTTGGCCCAATCAATTTTTCAAGGTTAACAAGGTTGGATAATGATGTTCTAACACAAATTTGAATGATTAATAGCATGTGGAAGTGATTTAATCAAGTGATTAAACACAATGCTAGAAATCGGATTAGAAAATATTTAGAGGCCAACTTTAGGGTTTTGGG
>NW_023348617.1:0-201 GCF_001411555.2 Juglans regia
GTGCAAGGGTACAAATGCATAAATCGGAAGATGACATCCGAAATGATCGGGATGAGCTTCAGGGTGTAATGAAAGATATTAACCATACAAGCATGCGACCCTGCGTGTATTGGGGACTTGCAATTCTAATATTTTGTTGTTGGATAGGATCAAGAACAATGTAAAATTAGTATAAGTGTATATCAAACTGTGTAATGTTGT
>NW_023348618.1:0-201 GCF_001411555.2 Juglans regia
TCCTCTTATTGAGTTCTTTGCTCCAATTCAGCATTGCTTACGGGAACACCATTCTCAAGGATTAGAAGCATTTCCACCATTGTTGACAGCAGGACAGAAACTGAGCACAACACAGGTGAAAGCTCATCATTAGCCGAAAAAGAAAAAAGTGGAAAGCTTCATGAGAATGCAAGCATGATGCTAATCTCAACTTAAAGATCG
>NW_023348619.1:0-201 GCF_001411555.2 Juglans regia
TTACAAACTATACAAACAATAATCACAATATGATAAAAAGTAAGCATCAAATCACAACAACATATTGATAAAGTTTAGAAATATACCTAGCACTCACAATATCCTCTTACAAATCAAAATCTTCAAACTTCCCAAAACAAGCAATCATTCAAAAAAATACAACACAAACTTATTAGAAATATTCTATAACAAAAACACATT
>NW_023348620.1:0-201 GCF_001411555.2 Juglans regia
TGTGGGCGGTTCGCTGCCGGCAACGTCGCGAGAAGTCCACTGAACCTTATCATTTAGAGGAAGGAGAAGTCGTAACAAGGTTTCCGTAGGTGAACCTGCGGAGGATCATTGTCGATACCTGCCCAGCAGAACGACCTGTGAACATGTAATAACCTTCTGGGTGGGGGTGTAATGCCCCCTCCCAAAAAACGGTTGGGAGGG
>NW_023348622.1:0-201 GCF_001411555.2 Juglans regia
ATATCCGTTGCCGAGAGTCGTTATGTATCATGGTAAAGATGTCACCAACAACGCGCACACCGTTTCCGGGGGGCCCGTGGTTACTCCTTGTTTAAGTTCCTTGGCGCAGACCGCGCCGGGGTTCATTGTTCGATCGGGAAGGGAACGAGAAGATTGACCAACCACACACGAGGAGCGGTGGGCATATCTCAACGTGCCCTC
>NW_023348623.1:0-235 GCF_001411555.2 Juglans regia
GGCTGTCAAGGCAAGCCATGGGGCGTGCGAGCGGGGCTGTCAAGGCAGGCCATGGGGCTTGCCACGGGGCTGCCAAGGCATGCCATGGGGCTTGCCACGGGGTTGTCAAGGCAAGCCACGGGGCTGCCAAGGCAGGCCATGGGGCGTGCGAGCGGGGCTGCCAAGGCATGCCATGGGGCTTGCCACGGGGCTGTCAAGGCAAGCCATGGGGCTGTCAAGTCAGGCCACGGGGCTC
>NW_023348624.1:0-201 GCF_001411555.2 Juglans regia
TTTGGGCTCGTTTTCGTGGGGGTGATTCCTACATTCTCGATTGCTTTCTAGCAACAAGCTTGTGCTTTAGGGACGGATTTGGTGGCACCTAGTGCCACGCATGGTCTTGTTGATGGGGGCAATCGGTCGTGCTAGGGGCTTTCTCACGTTGGCTAGCCCTCGTGTGCTCTAGTCTACCCCATGGCGGTTGGGCCTATTTGT
>NW_023348625.1:0-201 GCF_001411555.2 Juglans regia
TCTCGCCCTGCCCATCGCGTAGCCATGGGTTTGGATCAGATCTCCGTTTGGATTGGGATCGGAAGGACGCTAGTATGTCGCTCAAGGATTATATGAGTTTTAAGGAATTAGTTTGATGGGTGCGATCATACCAGCACTAATGCACCGGATCCCATCAGAACTCCGCAGTTAAGCGTGCTTGGGCGAGAGTAGTACTAGGAT
>NW_023348626.1:0-201 GCF_001411555.2 Juglans regia
GCATGTTACATGTATGCCATGTTATGAAATGTATTCTGTTACATTTATGTCTTGAAGTATGTCATGTCTGTCATCTTATGTTCATGTCATGTCATGCTACGTCAGGACTTTTGTCTTTTATGTCACGATCATGTTACGTCACGTTACGAAATGTGATGTATGCCAGTTAAGTTATTCATGTCAATCACGACCCTAAGCGCT
>NW_023348627.1:0-201 GCF_001411555.2 Juglans regia
CAAAAGAGGTACGAAAAACTGTCCGAGAGTGTCTTTTGTGTTCTATGAAGGAAAAGTGTAAAGGAGAGCTGCTTTTCGTGGGAAGTGGACTGGAGAGCTTCTTATACAAGCTATGTAAAGTGATAGGACTGAAGGAATGGTTGAGTGTTGGCCTTTTCTTCTCATAAAAATCAACATCAACATTTAAGTGGTTCAGCTTAG
>NW_023348628.1:0-201 GCF_001411555.2 Juglans regia
CCCATCGAGACGCGCTGCTCGATATTCTGCATGTATTTCTCGGGGAAGTAGGTATCACACATTGGATCGAGATTGTTATAGGAAAACCCAAAATAGTGGTGTCCTAGTCGAAGGAAGTCATGATGGAGAAAATATTGATTTCTATGGGATTATTGTCGATATAATTGGAATGAAATATTTGGGAGAGCTTGCGGTGTATCT
>NW_023348629.1:0-201 GCF_001411555.2 Juglans regia
GAGACAGGTTAGTTTTACCCTACTGATGACAGTGTCGCAATAGTAATTCAACCTAGTACGAGAGGAACCGTTGATTCGCACAATTGGTCATCGCGCGTGGTTGAAAAGCCAGTGGCGCGAAGCTACCGTGCGCTGGATTATGACTGAACGCCTCTAAGTCAGAATCCGGGCTAGAAGCGACGCGTGCGCCCGTCGCCCGAT
>NW_023348630.1:0-201 GCF_001411555.2 Juglans regia
TTCACATGCCAAACAACTTAAAATACTCTCAATGGGACCCACAAACTCACTTCAATCTCAACTCATAACTATTCACAAACATTCTATAATACTTATCACTATTATATATAAATAAAAAATAAAATCACTATAATATATAAATAAAAAATATTTATCACTATTATATATAAATAAAAAATAAAATCACTATAATATATAAAT
>NW_023348631.1:0-201 GCF_001411555.2 Juglans regia
TCTCGCCCAAGCAAGCTTGACTGCAGAGTTCTGATGGGATCCGGTGCATTAGTGCTGGTATGATCGCACCCATCAAACTAATTACTTAAAATTCAAATAATCCTTGAGCGACATACAAGCGTCCTTCCGATCCCAATCCAAACGGAGATCTGATCCAAACCCATCGCTACGCGATGGGCAGGGCGAGATTTTCCCAAAAAT
>NW_023348632.1:0-201 GCF_001411555.2 Juglans regia
ACTATTAAATATAAATAAAAAAATAAAATCATTATAATATATAAATAAAAAATAAAATCACTATAATATATAAATAAAAAATAAAATCACTATTATATATAAATTAAAAATAAACTACTATAATATTTATCACTATTATATATAAATTAAAAATAAAATCACTATAATATATAAATAAAAAATAACATTACTATAATATTT
>NW_023348633.1:0-201 GCF_001411555.2 Juglans regia
GGGTAGGTTGAACCGGCCGAAACCGATGGTTTGGGGATAAAAAACCGATCATATCGGTCTCGACGTGCGTCGGCGCGGTCTTCGGTCCACCGTCGGCGTTTTCTATGAAGGAGGAGGAACTGTCTCGCCGTCGCTGCCATGGAAGAAGAAGAGAGTTGCAGAGGGTAGGAGGAAGAAGATGACTCGGGGAAGAAGAAGAGG
>NW_023348634.1:0-1536 GCF_001411555.2 Juglans regia
AATTTGAAAAGATCCATCCAAGCTACTCATGTTGTCAACAGGTAAAGGCATTAAATCAAAAGGAGTAAATGGATTAGGGCTATAAACAATTGCGAAAGGAAAATATAAAGTGGTAGTATGCATGGTCCTATTATATGCAAACTCTATAAATCTATCCACAACCATATAAATAGAATCTCTACTTATTTCTTTCCTTGGCAGCCCCAAAACAGAGTCCATATATGCAAACTCATTGAAATGCAAATGATACTCCTGTAAACGTTCATGCAACAAGTCAATGTATGGCAAATGATACTCCGACAAACGTTCATGCAACATGTTAATGAATGACAAATGATACTTCCACAAACATTCATGTAACACGTCAATGAAAGGCAAATGATACTCTCACAAACATTCATGTAACACATCGATGAATGACAATTGATACTTCCACAAACGTTCATGCAACACGCCATTGAAAGGCAAATGATATTCCCACAAATGTTCATGCAACACGTCATTGAAAGGCAAATGATATTCCCACAAATGTTCATGCAACACAACAAAAGTCTTCCTTACACCAAGGTTACCCAACAAACCAGCATGTCTATCACACACAAACAACTTATGCATAAAACTAGTAGGTACACAAAATCTAATATTTCTAAACAAGTACCAATCTAGTTTATAGAACTTACCAAAAGATGCTTTCTCACATGTCCCATACACACTAGCAAAGTCATCATCATTAGCATGCAATCCCTTATCATATTCAAATTTCAACAATTTTGCATAAAAAATGAAGACAAGGACATACCTTCTTGCTAAAGTATCAACCACAAAATTTTTCATACCTTGTGTGTATTTGAATACATGAGGAAAAGTCTGAACACAATCCTCCCGCTTAGCATGCATTCTAGTCAACAACTTACCTTGTCCCTTTAAATGTGTTAATGACTCATGTTTTTCCAAGAAATGTCGGTTAGGAATTGTCGCACTTGGCACAAAATCAATGTAGTGCTCTATCTCCCTATTAGGTGGCAATCCACTAAATACACCACTTGGAAACACGACCTCATATCCCTGCAACAAAGAGACAACAATACTAGGCAAACATACGTCAAGTACGTTAGGATTAAGACTCGCCTTAGCATAAAAACTCGCTTTTCTCTTTGTTTTTCTCTCACTTTCTTCACTCTCTTTTCTTTCCACTCTCTTTTTCTTTTTCACTCTCTTTCCCACTTCCTCTTTTCTTTTAAATATGGCATATCTAATAACAGCTGTTTTTTGTGCTCTAGACTCTATGGTGGTAGCTCATTCTTTGGCAGTTAGTCTGCCCCTCGCCTGGCTTTTCTCTCTCCTTCTCTCATTTGGGTCTCACTGTTTTCTTTCTTCTCCGTCTCATCATTCCTCTTGCTTTCAGCTCAATCTCACTTTCACTTCCTCTCACCCTTCACTCTTGCTTTTCAGCTCATTCTCACTTTCCCTCTTCCTTGTTTGCTCAATCTCCTTTTCACTTTTTCTTTTTTGATCACTCTCACTTTTACTCTTTCT
>NW_023348635.1:0-276 GCF_001411555.2 Juglans regia
GTGGCAAGCCCCATGGCATGCCTTGGCAGCCCCGCTCGCACGCCCCATGGCCTGCCTTGGCAGCCCCGTGGCTTGCCTTGACAGCCCCGTGGCAAGCCCCATGGCATGCCTTGGCAGCCCCGTGGCAAGCCCCATGGGATGCCTTGGCAGCCCCGCTCGCACGCCCCATGGCCTGCCTTGGCAGCCCCGTGGCTTGCCTTGACAGCCCCGTGGCAAGCCCCATGGCATGCCTTGGCAGCCCCGTGGCAAGCCCCATGGCCTGCCTTGACAGCCCCG
>NW_023348636.1:0-201 GCF_001411555.2 Juglans regia
ATAGGCGACGATTAAATACCAGAGACTAGAGAGAGAGAGCGAGAGAGAGAGATAGAGAGAGAGAGAGAGTACCAAAATCTCGACGGAGGGAGGCGACCGACGGGCTGGAGGAGGGTGGAAGTCGCGACGGCTAGGGTTTTCCGAATCGCACAATCGCCTTTCGGGGGAGAGGGGGGCGAAATGAGGAACTGGGAAGGGGGG
>NW_023348637.1:0-201 GCF_001411555.2 Juglans regia
GGAGTGGATTTTTGGGAAAATCTCGCCCAGCCCATCGCGTAGCCATGGGTTTGGATCAGATCTCCGTTTGGATTGGGATCGGAAGGACGCTAGTATTTCGCTCAAGGATTATATGAATTTTAAGTAATTAGTTTGATGGGAGCGATCATACCAGCACTAATGCACCGGATCCCATCAGAACTCCGCAGTTAAGCGTGCTTG
>NW_023348638.1:0-201 GCF_001411555.2 Juglans regia
CGCCTATAGTAGCCGGTTAGTCCCAAAAATCCTCTCAAGGCCGAGACATCATTGGGTAATGGCCAATCAACCATGGCTTCTATCTTCCTTTGGTCCTCCTTGACCCCTTCACCCGAAATGAAATGCCCCAAATATTCGAGCTCCTTTTCCATGAAAGCACATTTGGATGCTTTGATGAAAAAATGATGCTCCTCAAGAATT
>NW_023348639.1:0-201 GCF_001411555.2 Juglans regia
CCCCCCCCCCCCCAAAATATTTTCAAAAATCTCTTCTAGTACTTAGTTGTCTAGATTTCTCTTAGTTTTTTTAATAATTGTTTCATAATTATACATACTTTTTGTCATTAATAAAATCTTATATTTTTTTTTTACATCTCATAAGAGGCAATAAAATATCTTGATCTTTTTTCTATAAGCTATTTGGTAAATTTACAACTT
>NW_023348640.1:0-201 GCF_001411555.2 Juglans regia
AATTCTATAATTTTTTAATTACCATTTTTTCAGCAAGACGGTGGAATGACCTTGAACCGGCACGATGGTGGACAGTCAGAACAGATCTATTCTGTGCATTTGTAGAACTCAAGTGCTACAAAATATATTAAAAATGTTAATTGTAATATGTATACATATAATGTATAAAACGAATATGAATGTAAATAATTTAAAGATATA
>NW_023348641.1:0-201 GCF_001411555.2 Juglans regia
GTGAAATTATTTTTAGGGGCACTTCGAGGTTAAATTTCGGTAAAAGATTTTCACTAAAGGTTAATATGAATATTTAGGAATTTTTAGTACTAAGTTTATGATTCCCTTTTTCGAAGTGAATAGTAACCTCGATAAGCGCACCAATTGCAGTGTTTCGAAATCACAGTGTGGAATGTCCAAATTGGATTAGAGAAGTTTTAT
>NW_023348642.1:0-201 GCF_001411555.2 Juglans regia
CCCTTAAGTCCTTCTCATAATAAACTCAATTATTCTAAACTAATAAAATAAGTTCTTTAAACGAATTAAATAAGTTGAAACCCTTCAAGAGTCCAAAGCCTTTAAGTCTTGTCGTTGCCCTCTTCCGTAGCTGATCAAATGAATTAAAATTGGATCTTCATCCTTCAAGCCCCATCTTGAATGTTGGGCTCTTGCTAAACT
>NW_023348643.1:0-201 GCF_001411555.2 Juglans regia
GTTATAAACCACCATTATACCCGTGGCTGGGCCATATTCCATGTTTCACCACCGTGGTAGGGTTATAAACCACTATTATACCCGTGGCTGGGCCATTTTCCATGTTTCACCCCCGTGGTAGGGTTATAAACCACCATTATACCCGTGGCTGGGCCGTTTTCCATGTTTCACCCCCGTGGTAGGGTTATAAACCACCATTAT
>NW_023348644.1:0-201 GCF_001411555.2 Juglans regia
TTGGTTTGCAAGCTTAAGAAATCCATATACGGTTTAAAACAAGCATCTCGCCAATAGTATTTGAAATTCCATAATGTAATTTCTTCATTCGGTTTTGTAGAAAACGTTATGGATCAATGTATATACCAGAAGGTCAGTGGGAGTAAAATATGTTTTCTTGTTTTATATGTGGATGACATTTTGCTAGCAACCAATGATAAG
>NW_023348645.1:0-201 GCF_001411555.2 Juglans regia
AGGTTGATCAAAACAAGTTAGAAACAAAATTCTGTTTTGAACTTAGAAGAGAAACCAAAAAGTTCAAGTATGGTTTTAGTGATTTTGATGACTTTTATTCATGATTCAAAACATGATTATTCTTAAGAATATGTTATGAGTGTAGTAGAAGAAAAATTTTAGTTTAATCATGAGTTTTGAGATTTGAAAGAATTACAACAA
>NW_023348646.1:0-254 GCF_001411555.2 Juglans regia
GTTATGGCACCCAGTGCTACGCACATTGTTGCTCTCGGGGGTATCCGGATGATGCTGGCCTCGCTTCCATGGGGTTTGACGGGCATCTCCATTTTTCATTTTACTTTTGGTTGGCCGCATGGTGGCCGGGCCTGTGTGTTTGTTTGCTTCCTCTTTGACGTAGATGTGCACGGCGGATGGTGTTATGGCACCCAGTGCTACGCACATGCTTCATTGAGGTGGCTTCCGGACCTTGATGGCCTTGTTCCCATGGG
>NW_023348647.1:0-201 GCF_001411555.2 Juglans regia
AGCCTGCGGCTTAATTTGACTCAACACGGGGAAACTTACCAGGTCCAGACATAGTAAGGATTGACAGACTGAGAGCTCTTTCTTGATTCTATGGGTGGTGGTGCTTGGCCGTTCTTAGTTGGTGGAGCGATTTGTCTGGTTAATTCCGTTAACGAACGAGACCTCAGCCTGCTAACTAGCTATGCGGAGGTGACCTTCCGC
>NW_023348648.1:0-201 GCF_001411555.2 Juglans regia
AACGAGGGGTGCAACACGAGGACTTCCCAGGAGGTCACCCATCCTAGTACTACTCTCGCCCAAGCACGCTTAACTGCGGAGTTCTGATGGGATCCGGTGCATTAGTGCTGGTATGATCGCACCCATCAAACTAATTACTTAGAATTCATATAATCCTTGAGCGACATACTAGCGTCCTTCCGATCCCAATCCAAACGGAGA
>NW_023348649.1:0-201 GCF_001411555.2 Juglans regia
TGGTAAGTGTACGTAGAGTGCAGCTTTTTTTGCTTGATGGGGATTGGTTTTCTCTGGTGTTTTTTCTCCCTTATTTTCTCGATCCCAAGAAACCAAAATGGGAGATGGAGAGAATTAATGGGAGGAGAGGGAGACAGATATATCATCACAGAGAGAGAGAGAGAGAGAGAGAGAGAGAGAGAGAGAGAGAGAGATCATAAC
>NW_023348650.1:0-201 GCF_001411555.2 Juglans regia
AGATATAAAAGCAAGCAATATCCTATTAGATGCTGAAATGAATGGAAGGCTAGGTGATTTTGGCCTTGCCAGATTATATGACCATGACACAAATTCACAAACTACCCTTGTGGCTGGGACTGTCGGGTATATGGCTCCGGAGCTTACTAGAACGGGGGGGGCAACCACTTACACTGATGTGTATGCTTTTGGGGCTTTCAT
>NW_023348651.1:0-201 GCF_001411555.2 Juglans regia
GTCACCAATAGAACTCTAACTCGAATTCTTGACGTGACAAAGTCGTCGGAGGAACTGGGGAAGACGGCCGGAAAGGACTTGATAGCTGAAAAGGCTACGTATCCGAAGCTAATGGGAATCGAGAAGTCGAGGGAGCTTGCCGAAAAACTGAACAAGGAAGCTAAGAGTTGGCTATCTGGGTTTGATCCGGAGAAGGCCAAA
>NW_023348652.1:0-201 GCF_001411555.2 Juglans regia
CCCCTCGTTTTTGTTTTTTCCGCCTTGCAAGAGGAATTGACAAGAAGGACCACTCGGGAGTGGATTTTTGGGAAAATCTCGCCCTGCCCATCGCGTAGCGATGGTTTTGGATCAGATCTCCGTTTGGATTGGGATCGGAAGGACGCTAGTATGTCGCTCAAGGATTATTTGAATTTTAAGTAATTAGTTTGATGGGTGCGA
>NW_023348653.1:0-201 GCF_001411555.2 Juglans regia
GAGTGATCAGAAGAGAAAGAGTGAAAATGAGAGTGATCAAAAAAGGAAGAGGGAAAAAGAGATTGAGCAAAAAAGAAAGAGTGAGAGTGAATATGAGCATAAAAAAAAGAGTGAGAAAATGAGAGTGATCAAAAAAGGAAGAGAGAAAAAGAGATAGAGCAAAAAAGAAAGAGTGAGAGTGAATATGAGCATAAAAGAAAG
>NW_023348654.1:0-201 GCF_001411555.2 Juglans regia
CAAGACGCGAGCACGACAATCGTTCGTGTCAAACGAGAACGCTCGGTTTGGGATAAAGAGGCCGGAGACCCCCCACACCAACACAATGTTCCGCATACAAGAGCACGAGAACGCCCACATGGTCCATGACAACCAACGTAAACTCGAAGGCTTGCATGGTAACACGTGGACAACTTCAGAGTCCAGCCAGCACCCAAAGAT
>NW_023348655.1:0-201 GCF_001411555.2 Juglans regia
AAGAGTGCCAACCCACGAAGCACAAAGCGAAGTCGAATGACTTGCCGAGCTTCGTGCCCAAAAGAAAGGAAGAGTCGCGTTGGCGGGGAGTGGGGCCCCTTGGGTCCAGCTGACACATGACTGCTAACCCACGAAGCACAAAGCGCAGTCCGAATGACTTGCCGAGCTTCGTGCCCAAAAGAAAGGAAGAATCGCGTTGGC
>NW_023348656.1:0-201 GCF_001411555.2 Juglans regia
CCGGGAGAAAAATTTTTTTTTTTTTTTTTTTTACCGTTTCGCCCTTTTGTTTAAATCATCAACTAAGTTGGTATTTTTTTTACTGAAATGTGTTTCAGATGAAGGGTATTTATCTATTTATTTATTTTTGTTGTTATGTTAAAATGAGTTTTAGGTTTAAGTCTCATAAAACATTATTTTTGTGTAGAAAATATTTTAACA
>NW_023348658.1:0-201 GCF_001411555.2 Juglans regia
AAAACTGGGTTTTCATGTGAGAATGGAATTTGGGTGCGTGCGTATCACGACCCCAAGCCGAGATGGGGCATTATCTCGGTGGAGCTCCTCTGGTTACTCGGGAGTGGAATAAACTGAGTAACGTCCCCTGGATTGTCGCTGGGCGACAATGGGATCGGACGAGAGATTCGTGCCGACTCCGTGGTCCTTCTGCTGGCGGGG
>NW_023348659.1:0-201 GCF_001411555.2 Juglans regia
TAATGTTTCTAACTTCTACTTTTTATGATTTTATAGATCTAATTGTGAATCCTAACATAATTACCGATGATTGAGAGTTTGGAACGGACGCTACTTGAGAGTTGTGATGGAGTTGAGAGAACCTCATTTCTTGGTAAGAATCAAATTATTCTTTTACCGTATATAATTTTTTATTATCAATTTTTTTTCATCTATTGATTG
>NW_023348660.1:0-201 GCF_001411555.2 Juglans regia
AATTCAATTACTCGTGAAACATGAATTTAAAATTAATCTTTAAGCACAAAATAAATAATCATTCAATAGACACAATTAATTATATATAAGCCAAATTAAGTAGTAATCAATCTATTTCAAAAAGAAAAAAAAAATTAAATAAAAATACAACTGCATGATGCATAAATACATAAAAAAAAAAAAAGAGGAAAAGTAAAAAAA
>NW_023348661.1:0-201 GCF_001411555.2 Juglans regia
GATCGATCGATCGCTCGAGGCTATATCGGCGTCTGTTGCCGAACTCACCCATCGTGTAACTATCCTCAACGACAAGGTTGATACCTTGACTGAGGAAGTACGGAGTTCGAATTTTGCGGATAACGTTATCATCTGACTGTTGTTTACTACATTCTATCAAATTTTGTATTTTATTTTTAATATTTGTAACGAAAAATATTA
>NW_023348662.1:0-201 GCF_001411555.2 Juglans regia
GATACCCCCGAGAGCAACAATGTGCGTAGCACTGGGTGCCATAACACCATCCGCCGTGCACAAGCATGTTGCAAAGGAGGCATCCAAACAAATAGGCCCAACCACCATGGGGTAGACTAGAGCACCCGAGGGCTAGCCAACGTGAGAAAGCCCCTAGCACGACCGATTGCCCCCATCAACAAGCCCATGCGCGGCACTAGG
>NW_023348663.1:0-201 GCF_001411555.2 Juglans regia
TTTTAGAGTGTGTTATTTTGATTATTTGTATTGTTTTTATTTTTGGGCTTGTGTTTGTTTTTGGGCTTATTATTTTTGTTTTATTGTATTGGGCCGTGTGTGTTGTGTGTGTGTGTTTGCTGAAGCCCAGCCGAAGACCGGCCCAGCCCGTAGCCCGGCCCAGCCCATGAGAACCCAGCCCCCCCCCCCCCCCCCCCCACA
>NW_023348664.1:0-201 GCF_001411555.2 Juglans regia
GTGCGCGCGGGCCTGTGCTGCGCGCCTGCGCGCGCTGGCCTGTGCTGCGTGCTTGTGCGCGCTGGTTTGTGCTGCGCGCGCTGCCGTGTGTTTGCTAGCCTCGCTAGCCCGCATGCTGTGGAGGCATGGTTGTGGGTTAACCACGGTGCTAGTACCCACCATGGTTAGGGTTTGTGCTGCTCTCCTTGAGGCCACTCGACG
>NW_023348665.1:0-201 GCF_001411555.2 Juglans regia
CAGGCCCGGCCACCATGCGGCCAACCAAATGTAAAATGAAAAATGGAGATGCCCGTCAAACCCCATGGAAGCGAGGCCAGCATCATCCGGATACCCCCGAGAGCCACAATGTGCGTAGCACTGGGTGCCATAACACCATCCGCCGTGCACAAGCATGTTGCAAAGGAGGCATCCAAACAAATAGGCCCAACCGCCATGGGG
>NW_023348666.1:0-201 GCF_001411555.2 Juglans regia
GGTTAGCGCGCAGTTGGGCACCGTAACCCGGCTTCCGGTTCATCCCGCATCGCCAGTTCTGCTTACCAAAAATGGCCCACTTGGAGCTCTCGATTCCTTGGCACTACTCAACAAAGCAGCCGTGCCGTCCTACCTATTTAAAGTTTGAGAATAGGTCGAGGGCGTTGCGCCCCCGATGCCTCTAATCATTGGCTTTACCCG
>NW_023348667.1:0-201 GCF_001411555.2 Juglans regia
TTTTCCTAACCCATAGAATGTTATAGGCCCAACCATTGAGGGGGGGACTCACTAAAAAATAAAGTACGAGAGAAGGAGATGGGACAAGAAGGGATTACGGCAGGGGGGGTCAGGAGGCATGAGAAAGTAATGTCAGCATAAGAAAATAGGAGAAGTGACATAAAGTAAGGTATAAGGTGTCGGGAGAGAAAAATGAAGAAA
>NW_023348668.1:0-212 GCF_001411555.2 Juglans regia
GAAGCGCGCGACCTATACCCGGCCGTCGGGGCAAGTGCCAGGCCCCGATGAGTAGGAGGGCGCGGCGGTCGCTGCAAAACCTGGGGCGCGAGCCCGGGCGGAGCGGCCGGCGGGGCAGATCTTGGTGGTAGGAGCAAATATTCAAAAGAGAACTTTGAAGGCCGAAGAGGGGGAAGGTTCCATGTGAACGGCACTTGCACATGGGGTAGTCG
>NW_023348669.1:0-201 GCF_001411555.2 Juglans regia
CTATGAAGGAAAAGTGTAAAGGAGAGTTGCTTTTTCGTGGGAAGTGGACTGAAGAGCTTCTTACACAAGCTATGGGAAGTGATATGACTGAAGGAATGGTTGAGTGTTGGCCTTTTCTTCTCATAAAAATCAGACCAAGATCTTTTTCTCAAGGTGGAGTGTGAGAGTGAAAGAGTGAGGTGGCCCTTTTGCTTTGTCTTT
>NW_023348670.1:0-201 GCF_001411555.2 Juglans regia
GCCCCGCTTGCACGCCCCATTGGTTGCCTTGGCAGCCCCATGGCACGCCCCATGGCTTGGCTTGACAGCCCCATGGCACGCCCCATGGCACGCCCCATGGCATGTCCAGGCAGCCCCGTGGCAAGCCCCATGGCTTGCCTTGACAGCCCCGTGGCATGCCCCACGGCTTGCCTTGACAGCCCCGCTCGCACGCCCCATGGC
>NW_023348671.1:0-201 GCF_001411555.2 Juglans regia
AAACCCTAGATAAAATAAAACCCCATCTTCCAAAAATACCCCTGAGTGAACAGTGCCGCGGCTACAGTACGGTGCTACAGTAACTCGGCTACAGTAACCCTAACCCTAGTTCAATAAAATAATAACTTTCCCAACATACCCTTGCATAGTTCCCCTTAAGTGCTTCCCATAATAAACTCATTTATTCTAAACTAATAAAAT
>NW_023348672.1:0-201 GCF_001411555.2 Juglans regia
CATCTCTAAGTTTGTCAATTGCTTGGAGTGTCGTTCCATTGATTCTTTTCTATTTCATTGTCCATGTTTGTGTGTTTGAATTCAATTGGTTGGTTTTCACAATTAAATATTGCTGTTTGTGGATGAATTAGAGAAAAGAAAAGAAAAGAAAAGAAAAGAAAGGAAAGGAAAAGAAAAGAAAAGAAAAGAAAGGAAAGGAAA
>NW_023348673.1:0-201 GCF_001411555.2 Juglans regia
GTTCTGCTCGAGCGCTATGTCGAGCGCACGTCGAGCGAACCTCTCTGTATGGCTTCTGCTCGAGCGCACGTCGAGCGCACGTCGAGCGAACCCATCTGGATGGGGTTCGTCTGAGTCAAGCGCACATCAACCGAACCTCAATGTAATAATACATCGATACATGTATTATTATGATACAATAATACATGTCCTATTGTATAA
>NW_023348675.1:0-201 GCF_001411555.2 Juglans regia
AGAGAAGATTGGTATCGGAGTATGGCCCTTGTCCCTACGAGCAGGTGATCAACGTGTTATATACGTTGATCTTAGGTGATAAAGGGGTAAGGTACCTGTGTAACATGGTGAGAGACACGTGCCGGACAGATTCACCATATGTAATGGGTAGTCTGTCATGAGCATAGTTGCACGGTGCTTAAGCCTCAGAGTTGGCTTAGA
>NW_023348676.1:0-201 GCF_001411555.2 Juglans regia
CGGTGCACGACGTGCTCCCGCAAAGGGTGTTGGTCGAGTAAGACAGCAGGCCGGTGCCCACGGGCCATGCCTTGCCAGCCCCGCTCGCACGCCCCATGGCTTGCCTTGACAGCCCCGTGGCTTGCCTTGGCAGCCCCGCTGGAAGCCCCATGGCTTGCCTTGGCAGCCCCGTGGCAAGCCCCATGGCCTGCCTTGACAGCC
>NW_023348677.1:0-201 GCF_001411555.2 Juglans regia
TCCGAAACCCTAAATTAATTTAGGGGTTTCAATCTTTGAAACCCCTAAATTAATTTAGGGTTTCGAAATACCCTAAATTAATTTAGGGTTTCGAAATACCCTAAATTAATTTAGGGCTCAAATCCGAAACCCTAAATTAATTTAGGGGTTTCAATCTTTGAAACCCCTAAATTAATTTAGGGTTTCGAAATACCCTAAATT
>NW_023348678.1:0-201 GCF_001411555.2 Juglans regia
TGGATTTTTGAGAAAATCTCGCCCTGCCCATCGCGTAGCAATGGGTTTGGATCAGTTCTCCGTTTGGATTGGGATCGGAAGGACGCTAGTATGTCGCTCAGGGATTATATGAATTTTAAGTAATTAGTTTGATGGGTGCGATCATACCAGCACTAATGCACCGGATCCCATCAGAACTCCGCAGTTAAGCGTGCTTGGGCG
>NW_023348679.1:0-204 GCF_001411555.2 Juglans regia
CCCCATGTGCAAGTGCCGTTCACATGGACCCTTTCCCCTCTTCGGCCTTCAAAGTTCTCTTTTGAATATTTGCTACTCCCACCAAGATCTGCCCCGACGGCCGCTCCGCCCGGGCTCGCGCCCCAGGTTTTGCAGCGACCGCCGCGCCCTCCTACTCATCGGGGCCTGGCACTTGCCCCGACGGCCGGGTATAGGTCGCGCGCT
>NW_023348680.1:0-201 GCF_001411555.2 Juglans regia
CCCCCCCCCGCCGGTGGCATGGGGGGCGTGGCACACGCCCTTTCCATGGGCGCCAGGGGCATGCCCATGTGAGGGGGGCGGCATGGTCAGCCCTCCCGGCTGACCATGTTGGGGCTTGCATGCCCCCCCTAAAGAGCATTTAGAGCCAAATCCCAACCGGCAGGAGGAAACATCAAATGTCCGAGGAAACATAAAGGCCTT
>NW_023348681.1:0-201 GCF_001411555.2 Juglans regia
GGGTGGTCCCCCCCCCGCCTGTATTCCACAGGTGGACGAGCTTTGATTCCCTCCTTTTAAAATTCAGCGAGCAGGTGCCAGGCTGGGCCTTTGGCCAACCCTGCCTTTAATATATATAAATATAAGTCATAATATCATATATATTAAAAAAAGAAAACCCTAACCATAATACCACTTTTTCTCTCTTTCAATCTGTCTTCT
>NW_023348682.1:0-201 GCF_001411555.2 Juglans regia
CCCGAAACTAAACCGGGCCACGAGTATGGTGTTCTTGCCAAGGGAAGGGAGTTCGAGGCGGGATACCGAGCAGGTGGGGAAGGGAGTAGCAGAGGGAAGAGGCACAGGAGGATGGAGAAACCGGACCAGATGAGTAAATCGAAGCGGTGGGCGTTTTTTACAAGGGCATGGTCGATGAAGTCACCGAAGGGGGCGGCTAAT
>NW_023348684.1:0-200 GCF_001411555.2 Juglans regia
GAAAAAAAGCAAAAAAAAGAAGAGCCATTGTTGCGACCCCTCATCTTGCTCCAAGTTCAGAAAACCCCAAAACAAAAGCAGACTTCTTTTTCTGTCCCGCCACAACGCATTAACGTCTCGTTCCTTCTCAGTTCTCATCACCCTCCTCATGTCTATCTTTTTTTATTTTTTATTTTTTATCTCGACCTTATGGTTTATTT
>NW_023348685.1:0-201 GCF_001411555.2 Juglans regia
GGAGCAACTCCTATTTTTACCACTTTGCCCAAGCTTTGTACAAAACCGATTCAACGCAAACTGGCAAAAATAAGAGGTTGGAGTCGTTTCCACGCGGGCGTCCTCTGGTACTACCATGACCATAGGGTAAGAATTCCCCAACACGGGGCGAATCGGAGCAACTCTTATTTTTACCACTTTGCCCAAGCTTTGTACAAAACC
>NW_023348686.1:0-201 GCF_001411555.2 Juglans regia
CTAATGCACCGGATCCCATCAGAACTCCGCAGTGAAGCGTGCTTGGGCGAGAGTAGTACTAGGATGGGTGACCTCCTGGGAAGTCCTCGTGTTGCACCTCTCGTTTTTGTTTTTTCCGCCTTGCGAGATTAATTGACAAGAAGGAGCACTCGGGAGTGGATTTTTGGGAAAATCTCGCCCTCCCCATCGCGTAGCCATGGG
>NW_023348687.1:0-201 GCF_001411555.2 Juglans regia
ACACACACACACACACACACACAACATCGTTGGTATTTGAAGTGTCATTTGTGTATGTCGTTTAGGTTCCTATTTATTCGAGATTTATGTGGTTTCGGTTCCTATATATTCGACATTTTTTCCCATCTTGTTGTATTTTTCATGTCCATTTTTGCATTTCGATCTGGATTTGTAGGTTTTTTGGTATCTTTATTCGTTTTG
>NW_023348688.1:0-201 GCF_001411555.2 Juglans regia
CTTGTATTTTGGCCAAGGGCTTATTTGAAAAATTACATTTTAGGAACTAGGGTTTCATCAATTTACTGTTGGGGTTACTGTAGCCGCGCGTACTGTAGCTGCTATTGTTCATCAAGGGTAATTTTGGGTAAAAGGGGCATTATTTTGGCTAGGGTTTTGATTAGGTTTGGCTTTAAAAACTCTTTGTAGCCTCATTTGAGA
>NW_023348689.1:0-201 GCF_001411555.2 Juglans regia
GGCAAGCCATGGGGCGTGCCGGCGGGGCTGTCAAGGCATGCCATGGGGCAAGCCACGGGGCTGTCAAGGCAAGCCATGGGGCATGCCAGTGGGGCTCCCAAGGCAAGCCATCGGGCTGCCAAGGCATGGCCCGTGGGCACCGTGCTAACCTCGCTGTGCATGCCATGGGGCTGTCAAGGAAAGCCATGGGGCTGTCAAGGC
>NW_023348690.1:0-243 GCF_001411555.2 Juglans regia
GGGGCTGCCAAGGCAGGCCATGGGGCTTGCCACGGGGCTGTCAAGGCAAGCCATGGGGCGTGCGAGCGGGGCTGCCAAGGCATGCCATGGGGCTTGCCACGGGGCTCGCTGGGCATGCCATGGGGCTGTCAAGTCAGGCCATGGGGCTTGCCATGGGGCTGTCAAGGCAAGCCATGGGGCGTGCGAGCGGGGCTGTCAAGGCAGGCCATGGGGCTTGCCACGGGGCTGCCAAGGCATGCCATG
>NW_023348691.1:0-201 GCF_001411555.2 Juglans regia
ACCACTGGAAAAGAGAGAATACAAAAAAGTTCCAAATTCCCCCCGCTGCACGCTCCTTGTTATAAAAGCACCTGTCATTCCTTCCCGACCATTAACCCCATATTAAGCACAAAGGAATCCCCCGCCACACGGCTGCTAGTTGGACACTACTATGAGATCTATTCCAGCATGATAATAGATCCACCACACTTTTGGGCATAG
>NW_023348692.1:0-201 GCF_001411555.2 Juglans regia
TGGGTGGGGGTGTAATGCCCCCTCCCAAAAAACGGTTGGGAGGGCACGTTGAGATATGCCCACCGCTCCTCGTGTGTGGTTGGTCAATCTTCTCGTTCCCTCCCGATCGAACAATGAACCCCGGCGCGGTCTGCGCCAAGGAACTTAAACAAGGAGTAACCACGGGCGCCCCGGAAACGGTGTGCGCGTTGTTGGTGACAT
>NW_023348693.1:0-201 GCF_001411555.2 Juglans regia
GTCGTATTTATTACTAAACAAGTAACCATCGACATTTTTCTGTCAAATTCTATGCAATTGCAAGGCCAGTTACACCCCCACAGATAATATATAGATTGAAGGCTCCATTTCATGCAAATAACTCTGTTTTTTCACGTTTTGTTTTCGATTACTTTTGCCAAACAGCAAAAAAAAAAAAAAAAAAAAAAAAAAAAAAAAAAA
>NW_023348695.1:0-201 GCF_001411555.2 Juglans regia
CTTTTGATAATGTATGCCTTATCCTTAGGTCGTCCACCTTCATCTGCCACTGCCCCTCCAAAAGGTCTTGGCATGCAGCTTGGTAAATCTCAAAGGACAAACCAGTTCTTGGAATCATTGAAAGCAGAAGGTGAAGTAATTGTTGAGGATGTGCAGCTTAAAGCTGGCCAGTCTTTGTTTTTGCTAAATTACAAGCATGGT
>NW_023348696.1:0-201 GCF_001411555.2 Juglans regia
TTATATGGTATGCCATGTTACGAAATGTTGCATGTTACATGTATGCCATGTTATGAAATGTTCTCTGTTACATTTATGTCTCGAAGTATGTCATGTATGTCGTCCTACGTTCATGTCACGTTATGTTACGTCAAGATTTCTGTCTTTTATGTCACGTTCATGTTACGTCATGTTACGAAATGTCATGTCTGCCAGTTAAGT
>NW_023348697.1:0-201 GCF_001411555.2 Juglans regia
TTTGTCTTATTTTGGTTGCAATTCTTTCAAGTTCCAAAACTCATGAATAAACCAAAATCTTGTAACAAAGATCTTCCTATCCTAAGTTTAAAAACACCCTTAAACCTATCCATTAAGAAAAAGCTAATTATCAATACCAAACTTTTTGTAAAAAGACCCAAACTTTTTAACAAAAAGTAAACCTTAAATCACAAGTTTTGA
>NW_023348698.1:0-201 GCF_001411555.2 Juglans regia
ATATATAAAACTTATATATATTAATATTTAATATATAAAAAATATTTTGTATAAAACTTATATATAAAAATATTATTTTTTATTTTTTTTAATCAACCGGTCCGATCCGGTCCAAAAAATCCCGGAACCTGAACCGGCCGGTTTTTACATTTTAAAAACCGGTAATTTTTTAGACGATTTTACTTGTCACAAAATATCTAG
>NW_023348699.1:0-201 GCF_001411555.2 Juglans regia
CCCCCCCCCCCCCCTAGCCTCCCCGCCATTCCTAAGCCCTACCCTATCAATCTCGGGTCTTCGTTTACACCCGTTCAAAAGTGAGTTTTTGAGACCCACGGCCACAGTGCATTTGGCACTGTTTTGTTGTTGCGTTGCCGCTTCTAGTACCTCCGTGATCTTTCAAAAATTATATTATAGCATTGTAAGTATTTTTTTTTT
>NW_023348700.1:0-201 GCF_001411555.2 Juglans regia
GTTGTTGAGGTCTCAACCCCTTGGGAGCCAAGCCAAACCAGCAAACAACCCATCGTCGGCCGAGAGCACGCGTAGGAATCTAGTGCTAAGAAGCACAAAACACCATGCCACACTCACACCTCAAGGATGCCATGCACGAGGATCGAACCCCCACGAAGATCAACGCATCAAGAAGGAAACCGTATCAAGGTTCAACCCCAT
>NW_023348701.1:0-214 GCF_001411555.2 Juglans regia
GTTTGGATTGGGATCGGAAGGACGCTAGTATGTCGCTCAAGGATTATATGAATTTTAAGTAATTAGTTTGATGGGTGCGATCATACCAGCACTAATGCACCGGATCCCATCAGAACTCCGCAGTTAAGCGTGCTTGGGCGAGAGTCGTACTAGGATGGGTGACCTCCTGGGAAGTCCTCGTGTTGCACCCCTCGTTTTTGTTTTTTCCGCCTTG
>NW_023348702.1:0-201 GCF_001411555.2 Juglans regia
CCCGCTCGCACGCCCCATGGCTTGCCTTGACAGCCCCATGGCAAGCCCCATGGCCTGACTTGACAGCCCCATGGCTTGCCTTGACAGCCCCATGGCATGCCCCATGGCATGCCTTGGCAGCCCCGCTCGCACGCCCCATGGCCTGCCTTGGCAGCCCCGTGGCTTGCCTTGACAGCCCCGTGGCAAGCCCCATGGCATGCC
>NW_023348703.1:0-201 GCF_001411555.2 Juglans regia
ACCCAACAAACCAGCATGTCCATCACACACAAGCAACTTACGCATAAAACTAGTAGGCACACAAAATCTATTCATTCTAAACAAGTACCAATCTAGTTTATAGACCTTACCAAAAGATGCATTCTCACATGTTCCATACACACTAGCAAAGTCATCATTATTAGCATGCAATTCCTTATCATATTCAAATCTCAACAATTT
>NW_023348704.1:0-201 GCF_001411555.2 Juglans regia
TGATGTCGTGTCTCTTGACTCTTGAGATAGCATATTCATTTATGACCAGCCACAATTTTTTTTTGTTTTTTTGTTTTTTTGTTTTTTTGTTTTTTTGTTTTTTTTATCACTTGGAGCACAATATTACCATTATTTCCTTTCATTTGGCCCAAAGTCACTAAATCAGTGTGAAGCTCCCTCGTAGAAGAAGAGTTTGAATTA
>NW_023348705.1:0-201 GCF_001411555.2 Juglans regia
CAGCCCCGTGGCAAGCCCCATGGCATGCCTTGGCAGCCCCGCTCGCACGCCCCATGGCCTGCCTTGGCAGCCCCGTGGCTTGCCTTGACAGCCCCGTGGCAAGCGCCATGGCATGCCTTGGCAGCCCCGTGGCAAGCCCCATGGCCTGCCTTGACAGCCCCGCTCGCACGCCCCATGGCTTGCCTTGACAGCCCCATGGCA
>NW_023348706.1:0-201 GCF_001411555.2 Juglans regia
TGTGACGCCCGCAAATTCCGCTTGGGATTGGACGGACATTTGAAGCGTCGAGACATGCAACACAAGGTTACCTGCCCCCGTTCATGACATATAAGATGCAATATTCCTAACATGCATCTAGCATTATGCAATATTTGCAGCGGATAATTTTTCTTTTTAGCAATACTATGCACCAAACCGAAATATCCCAAATACTTAAAA
>NW_023348707.1:0-201 GCF_001411555.2 Juglans regia
GATGGTAGAGTCGCAGGAACGACGCAATAGGGTCGAGGAGCACCTTCACAGCGACGGGCAACACACGACGGGTCACGAGGGTTTCTCAACCACCGATTGTCGTGTCGCTCGTCGCCTAGGACTCACTTTTAGGCTAACCGCGAGCAGAAGCACACGGGAGGCCAATGTCTTCCCCGCACCCCACACATCATAAGAAGTGTT
>NW_023348708.1:0-201 GCF_001411555.2 Juglans regia
CACCCCCGTGGTAGGGTTATAAACCACCATTATACCCGTGGCTGGGCCATTTTCCATGTTTCACCCCCGTGGTAGGGTTATAAACCACCATTATACTCGTGGCTGGGCCATTTTCCATGTTTCACCCCCGTGGTAGGGTTATAAACCACCATTATACCCGTGGCTGGGCCTTAACAGAAACAGAACGGATTTCATCGAAAA
>NW_023348709.1:0-201 GCF_001411555.2 Juglans regia
GAGCACCCGAGGGCTAGCCAACGTGAGAAAGCCCCTAGCACGACCGATTGCCCCCATCAACAAGCCCATGCGCGGCACTAGGTGCCACCAAATCCGTCCCTACAGCACAAGCTTGTTGCTAGAAAGCAAGCGAGAATGTAGGAATCACCCCCACGAAAGCGAGCCCAAAAAACGGTCGTCGCCCGTCAAACCCCATGGAAG
>NW_023348710.1:0-201 GCF_001411555.2 Juglans regia
ACGAGAAGAAGGCGATACCTAAAGAAGAACGAGACCTGCTCCTTGGGCGTGTTGAGGCATCCAGTGATGGCAATACGTTGGTAAGCAACTTTTCCTTCTGAGCGTATTTTATGTTTGTACTTACGTCGATTTCGAGGACGAAATCTTTTTTTTTAGGAGGGGAGGATGTAACAGCCCGCTAGAAATTCATTGGCGGAATTT
>NW_023348711.1:0-201 GCF_001411555.2 Juglans regia
TGCACCCCTCGTTTTTATTTTTTCCGCCTTGCGAGATAAATTGACAAGAAGGACCACTCGGGAGTGGATTTTTAGGAAAATCGCGCCCTGCCCATCGCGTAGCGCTGGGTTTGGATCAGATCTCCGTTTGGATTGGGATCGGAAGGACGCTAGTATGTCGCTCTAGGATTATTTGAATTTTAAGTAATTAGTTTGATGGGT
>NW_023348712.1:0-227 GCF_001411555.2 Juglans regia
CCATCAAACTAATTACTTAAAATTCATATAATCCTTGAGCGACATACTAGCGTCCTTCCGATCCCAATCCAAACGGAGATCTGATCCAAACCCATGGCTACGCGATGGGCAGGGCGAGATTTCCCCAAAAATCCACCCCCGAGTGCTCCTTCTTGTCAATTTATCTCGCAAGGCAGAAAAAACAAAAACGAGGGGTGCAACACGAGGACTTCCCAGGAGGTCACCCA
>NW_023348713.1:0-201 GCF_001411555.2 Juglans regia
TGTGTAGCACCCATATGGTCACTTTAATGATTAAGTCTATTGAATAAGATTTCAAGTTCATGTATTTCACGTTCAAGTCATGTTTCAAGTTCACGTTATGTTACATTCAAGTTTACGTTCACGCAATCATGGTAATCGCATGAGACAAGAATATGTTTCAAGTTCATGTTATGTTATGTTCACATTTACGTTATGTTCCAA
>NW_023348714.1:0-201 GCF_001411555.2 Juglans regia
GATTGAAAACCTCTTTGATCTGGCACAATTTGGTTGAGCAGATGAAACAAAGTTTTGCTTAAGCGACATGATCTCACACCTTGATTCCTTCAAATCTAACAAACGTTCCTTATGGTGCCAAGTGTCTAAAATTATTCACTAAGTGTGGCTAAGATCTTACCAAGTGTCCAAATAAAACTTCTCTAATCCAATTTGGACATT
>NW_023348715.1:0-201 GCF_001411555.2 Juglans regia
CTGGGTTGACGAAGTACAGTCAACAGGTTGCGAATGGGGCCTAATTAGCTGGTCACCGGAGCGCGCCAGGCACTAACGCCGATGGTGCCACACATTATGTTACGCGTGTCCACAGCAAGTGTGGCACAAACAGATAAGTCATGGGGCCACAACAACTGTGGAGCATGAAGTATGGGGCCACAACAACTGTGGAGCATACAC
>NW_023348716.1:0-201 GCF_001411555.2 Juglans regia
TTGATGGGGGCAATCGGTCGTGCTAGGGGCTTTCTCACGTTGGCTAGCCCTCGGGTGCTCTAGTCTACCCCATGGCGGTTGGGCCTATTTGTTTGGATGCCCCCCTTGCAACATGCTTGTGCACGGCGGGTGGTGTTATGGCACCCCGTGCTACGCACATTGTTGCTCTCGGGGGGTTCCGGATGATGCTGGCCTCGCTTC
>NW_023348717.1:0-201 GCF_001411555.2 Juglans regia
AATATATGCACAAATCCATACTAAAAAAAAAATTAATTGAATCTCTATCTGTTCGTAAAAAGAAATTTAAGTTCAAAAGATTGTTAACTTACCCCGAAAAAAATAAATTAATTCCCCGCCAATATTATTATTCAAACAGATTATATACTGTTCGAACGGACATTAATTCCATGTTCAAATCTATTTTGTTCCGTTTGAATG
>NW_023348718.1:0-201 GCF_001411555.2 Juglans regia
ATCAATGTTCCTAGGACATTGTCGCAAATGTTTTTTTCAATGTGCATGACATCAAGATTATGTCTTAACGACAACATTGACCAGTAAGGTAAATTGAAGAATATACTTTTTTTAGTCCAGTTCAATTCATCTGGTCTGCGTTTTCTCTTTCGAGAGCCTTTGCCAAAAACCCTGGCTTCCATTTCATGGTCAAGTAGAACA
>NW_023348719.1:0-201 GCF_001411555.2 Juglans regia
CCGCATAGCTAGTTAGCAGGCTGAGGTCTCGTTCGTTAACGGAATTAACCAGACAAATCGCTCCACCAACTAAGAACGGCCATGCACCTCCACCCATAGAATCAAGAAAGAGCTCTCAGTCTGTCAATCCTTACTATGTCTGGACCTGGTAAGTTTCCCCGTGTTGAGTCAAATTAAGCCGCAGGCTCCACTCCTGGTGGT
>NW_023348720.1:0-201 GCF_001411555.2 Juglans regia
TGCTCGCGTCTTGATCCTATCCTCCTTCCGGAGTGGTAGGTTTACGTGCGGTGCCGGCATCGAGAATGAATGCTACCTGGTTGATCCTGCCAGTAGTCATATGATTGTCTCAAAGATTAAGCCATGCATGTGTAAGTATGAACTAATTCAGACTGTGAAACTGCGAATGGCTCATTAAATCAGTTATAGTTTGTTTGATGG
>NW_023348721.1:0-201 GCF_001411555.2 Juglans regia
CCCCATGGCGGTTGGGCCTATTTGTTTGGATGCCTCCTTTGCAACATGCTTGTGCACGGCGGATGGTGTTATGGCACCCAGTGCTACGCACATTGTGGCTCTCGGGGGTATCCGGATGATGCTGGCCTCGCTTCCATGGGGTTTGACGGGCGACGACCGTTTTTTGGGCTCGCTTTCGTGGGGGTGATTCCTACATTCTCG
>NW_023348722.1:0-201 GCF_001411555.2 Juglans regia
ATGAAGGTGTGAGATCATGTCGCTTAAGCAAAACTTTGTTTCATCTGCTCAACCAAATTGTGCCAGATCAAAGAGGTTTTCAATCCTAGTGAAATTCTAAATGGTGGGAATCCAATCGAAAGCCCAAAATCATGGTTGAAATCGAAACCCTAAACGGTTTCCCCAAAACCCTAAAGTTGGCCTCTAAACATTTTCTAATCC
>NW_023348723.1:0-217 GCF_001411555.2 Juglans regia
CCCATGGCCTGACTTGACAGCCCCATGGCTTGCCTTGACAGCCCCATGGCATGCACAGCGAGCCCCGTGGCAAGCCCCATGGCATGCCTTGGCAGCCCCGTGGCAAGCCCCATGGCCTGCCTTGACAGCCCCATGGCTTGCCCCGCGTGCCCGCCCCATTGGCTGCCTTGGCAGCCCCATGGCACGCCCCGTGGCCTGCCTTGACAGCCCCAGGGCC
>NW_023348725.1:0-201 GCF_001411555.2 Juglans regia
GTACCGTTTGCCCAGCGCTTGCACCAGCCAACTGCCTCCAACTTTCTTCCTTGTATATGGCGGGTGGACGACTGCCTAGTCGGGCCTGCTCTTTTTCCCCGCCTGCCCGGCTCAATGTATATATAATATTATACTAGCAAGGGCAACATGCGCTGCACGTATGTCCAGATAATAGAAATAAAGAAAATAAATATGAACTTT
>NW_023348726.1:0-201 GCF_001411555.2 Juglans regia
CCCAATCCAAACGGAGATCTGATCCAAACCCATAGCTACGCGATGGGCAGGGCGAGATTTTCCCAAAAATCCACTCCCGAGTGCTCCTTCTTGTCAATTTATCTCGCAAGGCCGAAAAAACAAAAACGAGGGGGGCAACACGAGGAATTCCCAGGAGGTCACCCATCCTAGTACTACTCTCGCCCAAGCACGCTTAACTGC
>NW_023348727.1:0-201 GCF_001411555.2 Juglans regia
CGAAGACGGAATACTTGTCAAAGTAGCTTTTCAACCTAGCTTTAATCTTGTCAAGAGTATCTCAAGGGTATTGTCATAGTAGCTTTAGATGCTGGCCAGGGGCCTGGGAACCTCAAAACACCTGTCAAAGTAGCTTTAATCTTGTCAAGAGTACGTTCCTGTATACTTGAGCTGTTGCCTATTCTTATGATAAATAAAATC
>NW_023348728.1:0-201 GCF_001411555.2 Juglans regia
ATGCTTCAGAATACCATCCATTTATGTTTATTTCAAACCATGTAATCAAGTATCCTAATTACAGTATATGCTCAGTGCATCACCTTAATTAAAGGGTGGTGCTCGGGACGAGAGGAAGCCCTTTCAATTGTCATGGTGTTACACTGTCAATACAGAATGCTCAGAACTATCATCGTTTACAGAGGTCCCCAAAAAAAAAAA
>NW_023348729.1:0-201 GCF_001411555.2 Juglans regia
CTTGCCTTGACAGCCCCATGGCATGCCTTGGCAGCCCCGTGGCAAGCCCCATGGCTTGCCTCGACAGCCCCGCGTGCACGCCCCATGGCTTGCCTTGACAGCCCATGGCAAGCCCCATGGCCTGACTTGACAGCCTGACTTGACAGCCCCATGGCATGCCTTGACAGCCCCGCGGGCATGCCCCATGGCTTGCCTTGACAG
>NW_023348730.1:0-201 GCF_001411555.2 Juglans regia
TAGTTATAGACTTATAGTATAAGAGTTTTAGTCTAATTAGACTATTAGTAATAATTTTGATATTATTACTAAACGGCGCCGTTGCACCTCCAGTCTCCCAACCCCTAAGACCCGCCCCTCTCTTCCTCACTCTCTCACTCTGCCTCTTTGCATCTCTGCCCTCTCATGCAGCCACGGCCCACGTTGTTGCACTGTGCACAT
>NW_023348731.1:0-201 GCF_001411555.2 Juglans regia
GTTCATACTTACACATGCATGGCTTAATCTTTGAGACAAGCATATGACTACTGGCAGGATCAACCAGGTAGCATTCATTCTCGATGCCGGCACCGCACGTAACCTACCACTCCGGAAGGAGGATAGGATCAAGACGCGAGCACGACAATCGTTCGTGTCAAACGAGAACGCTCGGTTTGGGATAAAGAGGCCGGAGACCCC
>NW_023348732.1:0-201 GCF_001411555.2 Juglans regia
CCCCATGGCCTGCCTTGGCAGCCCCGTGGCAAGCCCCATGGCCTGCCTTGACAGCCCCGTGGCAAGCCCCATGGCCTGCCTTGACAGCCCCGCTCGCACGCCCCTTGGCTTGCCTTGACAGCCCCATGGCAAGCCCCATGGCCTGACTTGACAGCCCCATGGCATGCACAGCGAGCCCCGTGGCAAGCCCCATGGCATGCC
>NW_023348733.1:0-201 GCF_001411555.2 Juglans regia
TCACTTCAATCCAAACATAGTTAACTGCCCCATTTAATTCTAATGTGAAGATAAATAAATAAAAAATACTGCCCCTAATTCAAATGTAAGGTACAAAGTTAATGAAAAAGCAAAAAATTCAAATTGCAAACTATTTCCATAAACAGAATCAGAATCAAACATTAAAATCATCATTTACACCAAATGAATATATAATAATTG
>NW_023348734.1:0-230 GCF_001411555.2 Juglans regia
GAAAAGGCTTCCATTGCCCCTGACGACGTAGAGGCCCCTGTCCTCTCACTTGGGAACCGAACAATATTAAAATCTCCGCAAAAACCCCAGGGTAAATCCCATAAGGAGTGAAGACCTGCCAATTCCTCCCACAAAAAGCATCTATCTCTTTCTACATTGGGCCCATACACACCCGCTAAAGCCCACAACCACCCATCCTCAGTGTTCCTAAAAGATACAGCCATTGTGAA
>NW_023348735.1:0-201 GCF_001411555.2 Juglans regia
TTGTGCACGGCGGATGGTGTTATGGCACCCAGTGCTACGCACATTGTTGCTCTCGGGGGTATCCGGATGATGCTGGCCTCGCTTCCATGGGGTTTGACGGGCGCCGTCCGTTTTTTGGGCTCGCTTTCGTGGGGGTGATTCCTACATTCTCGCTTGCTTTCTAGCAACAAGCTTGTGCTTTAGGGACGGATTTGGTGGCAC
>NW_023348736.1:0-201 GCF_001411555.2 Juglans regia
TCTCACGACATCTATTACGGCATTTACCAAAGCAATTGAAGTCATTCAAACCTACTTTCGGAAAATCAAGTCATTTCAGATTTAGAAAGGGTGATCCTAATGGAGGAGATTTCTTGGAAGCAAAAGTCAAGGGCATTGTGGCTTAGGTAGGGGGACAAATGTATAAAGTTTTTTCACCGGGTTGTAAAATCCTATTATAAA
>NW_023348737.1:0-201 GCF_001411555.2 Juglans regia
AGTATTGCAAAAAAAAAAAAAAAATTATCCGCTGCGAATATTGCATAATGCTAGATGCATGTTAGGAATATTGCATCTTATATGTCATGAACGGGGTCAGGTAACCTTGTGTTGCATGTCTCGACGCTTCAAATGTCCGTCCGATCCCAAGCGAAATTTTGGGGCGTCACAGGGTGGTATCAGAGCATTACGTCTCTGGGC
>NW_023348738.1:0-201 GCF_001411555.2 Juglans regia
CTAATTAATTTAAAGAAAACTATAATTATTCAAATAAATTAAATGACATACCTAAGATAATCATCAATCTCTCGGCAGTTATTTAGCACATACCACCGAACCTTACCCAACTCTCCATCAATTAAATCGTAACCTGTTTATGCACCCAAGGGTCGTACATTCTGGGAAAACACTGATAGCTCACGAGGAGGCGGAGTAGCA
>NW_023348739.1:0-201 GCF_001411555.2 Juglans regia
AGAATATAAAGCAGTCCAGAAATCCCCAAAGCAGTCCACAAAGCAGTCCACAAATTTGTACAAAACAGTCCACAAAACAGAATATAAAGCAGTCCAGAAATTCCCAAAGCAGTCCACAAACAGTCCACAAAGCAGTCCACAAATTTCCAAACCAATCCACTAAATACCTCAAAACAGTTCAACAATACCTCAAAATAGTCC
>NW_023348740.1:0-201 GCF_001411555.2 Juglans regia
CATCAAATATCTTCAAAATAACATTCTAACATGTATATAAGAGGCTTAGGGTCTTCCAATAAAAATATCAAAGCCATTGGAATAAGATTAAACCATAAAAGATTTAAACTTTCTCAAAACAGAAACTGTTTTGCCTCTTCCAGTTTCTAAGTTTCTAGACCTAAGAAAATATTTCACCAAAACTTTTAATCATGCAACAAA
>NW_023348741.1:0-201 GCF_001411555.2 Juglans regia
GTTTTGATCAACCTCTTGATCCATGACTTATAAAGAAGTGATCTTCAAACAAAAACATCACATGGTTCAAAAAGGTGTCCTAAAACAGATCCAAGCTTCAAACTCAAGATCACATGGGTAAACATCAACCAAAACATAAATTTAGCCAAGAACATCTTCACTTTGGCCTAACCGAATATCTCCTTGCATAAAATTTCATAT
>NW_023348743.1:0-201 GCF_001411555.2 Juglans regia
GACCACGTATCTAGTAATTCTGCTTTTTATTGTCATCTTCTTTTTTGACAATCAAAAATCATTTCTGCAGTTTGATTTCATTTGGGCTTTTGTTCTATAAACATCACTTTCCATACAAGCAAACAAGCTCAAGATTTTTCTACATGATCATTTTCTCAAATTGTAAGATTACCATGTATGTAGCTGAGGGGATGGCGGCAA
>NW_023348744.1:0-201 GCF_001411555.2 Juglans regia
TAAAACCAATCACAACTATGAAAAACTCACTATGGCCGAAACCTACATAGGCCATTTGTCTTATTTTGGTTGCAATTCTTTCAAGTTCCAAAACTCATGAATAACCCAAAATCTTGTAACAAAGATCATCCTATCCTAAGTTTAAAAACACCCTTAAAACTATCCATTAAGAAAAAGCTAATTATCAATACCAAACTTTTT
>NW_023348745.1:0-11852 GCF_001411555.2 Juglans regia
GAGAAAAGAATAGAGTTGGTGTTTGATTGTCATAATTACTCTGAGCAGAAAAAGATGAAGTTGGCTGTAATTGAGTTCACTGATTATGCGATTATTTGGTGGGATCAATTGGTATCCAATAGGAGGAGGAATTTTGAGAGGCCTGTAGAAACATGGAGAGAGTTGAAAGCTATCATGAGGCGGAGATTTGTACCTAGCCACTACTATAGAGACCTCTATAAAAAATTACAAAATCTTATACAGGGGTCTAGGAGTGTAGAGGACTACCATAAGGAGATGGAGGTGGCTATGATTAGGGCTAATGTAGTGGAGGATCGGGAGGCCATAATGAAAAGATTTTTGAGGGGGTTGAATAGGGAGATAGCCAATGTAGTTGAGTTGCAACATTATGAGGAGGTAGAGGACATGGTGCACATGGCTATGAAGGTGGAGAGACGGCTAAAAGAAAAGGGTACATCAAGGTATACTTCGGTTTCTAGTACTTCTTGGAAACCAAAGTGGGACAAAAATGATCAAGTTGTAGCAAAGGAGAAGACCGAACCACCAAAGGGAAAAGATTTGGGTGAGGCTGAAACCTCAAGAAAAAGTGAGAATGAGCTTAATAGTAAGAGTGAAGGTGACAATGAAAGTGAGATTGTGCTGAAAAGAAACAGTGAGACCGAAATGGAGAAAGACAGAAAAATGAGAGAGAAAAAAGAAGAGGGTGAGACTAAAACCTTAAGCAAAAGAGAGAATGAGTTGAAAAGTAATTATGAAAAAGAGAGTGAAAAAGAAAAAAAGAGTGGAAAGAAAAGAGAGTGTGAAGAAAGTGAGAGAAAAACAAAGAGAAAAGTGAGTTTTTGTGCTAAGGCGAGTCTTAATCCTAACGGACTTGACGTATGTTTGCCTAGTATTGTTGTCTCTTTGTTGCAGAGATATGAGGTCATGTTTCCTAGTGGTGTCTTTTGTGGATTGCCACCTTTTAGGGAGATAGAGCACTACATTGATTTTATGCCAGGTGCGACAATTCTTAATCGACCTTTCTTGGAAAAACAAGAGTCATTGACACACTTAAAGGGACAAGGTAAGTTATTGACTAGAATGCATACTAAGCGGTAGGATTGTATTGAGACTTTTCCTCATGTATTCAAATACACACAAGGTATGAAAAATTTTGTGGTTGATGCTTTAGCAAGAAGGTATGTCCTTGTCTTCATTTTAGATGCGAAATTGTTGAGATTTGAATATGATAAGGAAGTGCATGCTAATAATGATGACTTTGCTAGTGTGTATGGAACATGTGAGAATGCATCTTTTGGTAAGTTCTATAAACTAGATTGGTACTTGTTTAGAATGAATAGATTTTGTGTGCCTACTAGTTTTATGTGTAAGTTGCTTGTGTGTGATGGACATGCTGGTTTGTTGGGTAACCATGGTGTAAGGAAAACTTTTGTTGTGTTGCAGGACTGTTTGTGGGAATACCATTTGCCATTCAAAGACTTGTTGTACGAACGTTTGTGGAAGTATCATTTGTCATTCATTGATGTATTGCATGAACATTTGTGGGAGTATCATTTGCCATACATTGACGTGTTGCATGAACGTTTGCGGAAGTATCATTTGCTTTTCATTGAGTTTGCATATAATTGGAGTGGTCATTCTCGTGAAAATAAGATTTCAGACATGTTGCATAAACATTTATGGGAGTATCATTTGCCATTCATTGACTTGTTGCATGAACGTTTGCGGGAGTATCATTTGCCATTCATTGACTTGTCGCATGAATGTTTGCGGGAGTATCATTTGCCATTCATTGAGCATGCATATTGGAGTGGTCATTTTGGTTCGAGGAAAACTTTAGATGTACTTCATGAACATTTGTGGGAGTATTGTTTGCCATTCATTGAGTTTACATATAATTGGAGTGTTCATGCTACTACTAAATTTTCACCAAGTGAAATTGTTTGTTTACTTAATCAATTTCCTCCTTCAGATTTAAAGTCTTTACTAGTTGATGACATGAGTAGCTTGGATGGACTATTCCAAATTCTTAAACAAATGAATGAAAATGCATATGTAATGGATCTTCCAGGTAAGTATCATGTTTCTACTATTTTCGATGTTACTAACAATTTTCCCTTTGATCCAGGTGGAGATTCGAGGTCGAATCATTTTGAGGAGAGGGGGAATGATGGGAACAAAGATGGGTCTAGTCTTAAAGATCATTTGCAACTTCCAGATGGGCCAAGAAGATCAATGAAAATGGTTGATTGTAATCCATTGAGACAAGTTTAGCGACAACATTCAAGATAGGGCTTGAGATGAAAATCAATTTTAATTCATTTGATCAACTTCTGGAAGAGAACAGCGACAAGAACTTAAAAGGCTTTGGACTCTTGAAGGGTTTCAACTTATTTAATTCATTTAAAAGAACATTTTATTAGATTTAGAATAGTGAGTTATTATGAGAAGAACTTAAAGACCTATGCAGGGCATGTTGGAAGGTATTATTTTGTTAGGGTTAGGGGTTCTTTGTGGCAGAGGGGTATAGCAGCACGGCAGCATGGCTGTTCGTCAGGGGCACTTTGGAAGATGGGGGTTTATTTTGGCTAGGGTTTCATTAGGTTTTGCTTTAAATACTCTATGTAGCCTCACTCTAATCACTTTATGAAGTTTTATGAAATTTGATGAATTTGTTCATTGTGAGTTGAGTTTATCTCCTCTTGTTCTTAATTGAACTTTTGAACTTATCAAAGGTAAATCACAACCTTTGTGGCGTTCCTCCTTTGTAATCTGGGTTCTTGAGGCGGGTTATTCAACGGGTCTAGATTTTAATATAATCTAGGTTCTTGAAACGGGTTCTCATCGGGTCTAGGTTCTCCATCCATTGACTTGATTTTGGCTTTCTTGGGGAGTTTTCAAATTGATTGTGGGTTCAAGGGATTCCTTTCCCGCGGGTTCATATCAAGTTACATCAATCCTTGCATTTTCTTATTGATCTTCTTGGCGCATCTGCAAGTTGCAAATGATCTTTAAGACTAGACCCATCTTGGTTCCCATCATTTCCCCTCTCCTCAAAAGGATTCGACCTCGAATCTCCACCTGGATCAAAGGGAAAATTGTTAGTAACATTGAAAATAGTAGAAACATGATACTTACCTGGAAGATCCATTACATATGCATTTTCATTAATTTGTTTAAGAATTTGGAATAGTCCATCCAAGCTACTCATGTCATCAACTAGTAAAGACGTTAAATCTGAAGGAGGAAATTGATTAAGTAAACAAACAATTTCAATTGGTGAAAATTTAGTAGTAGCATGAACACTCCAATTATATGTAAACTCAGTGAATGGCAAACAATACTTCCACAAATATTCATGAAGTACATCTAAAGTCTTTCTCGAACCAAAATGACCACTCCAATATGCAAGCTCAATGAATGGCAACTGATACTCCCGCAAACGTTCATGCAACAAGTCAATGAATGGCAAATGATACTCCCATAAACGTTCATGCAACATGTCTGAAATCTTATTTTCACGAGAATGACCACTCCAATTATATGCAAACTCAATGAAAAGCAAATGATACTCCCGCAAACGTTCATGCAACACGTCAATGATTGGCAAATGATACTCCCACAAATGTTCATGCAATACATCAATGAATGACAAATGATACTTCCACAAACGTTCGTGCAACAAGTCTTTGAATGGCAAATGGTATTCCCACAAACAGTCATGCAACACAACAAAAGTTTTCCTTACACCATGGTTACCCAACAAACCAGCATGTCCATCACACACAAGCAACTTACGCATAAAACTAGTAGGCACACAAAATCTATTCATTCTAAACAAGTACCAATCTAGTTTATAGAACTTACCAAAAGATGCATTCTCACATGTTCCATACACACTAGCAAAGTCATCATTATTAGCATACAATTCCTTATCATATTCAAATCTCAACAATTTCGCGTCTAAAATGAAGACAAGGACATACCTTCTTGCTAAAGCATCAACCACAAAATTTTTCATACCTTGTGTGTATTTGAATACATGAGGAAAAGTCTCAATACAATCCTCCAGATTAGTATGCATTCTAGTCAACAACTTACCTTGTCCCTTTAAGTGTGTCAATGACTCTTGTTTTTCCAAGAAAGGTCGATTAAGAATTGTCGCACCTGGCATAAAATCAATGTAGTGCTCTATCTCCCTAAAGGTGGCAATCCACAAAAGACACCACTAGGAAACATGACCTCATATCCCTGCAACAAAGAGACAACAATACTAGGCAAACATACGTCAAGTCCGTTAGGATTAAGACTCGCCTTAGCACAAAAACTCACTTTTCTCTTTGTTTTTCTCTCACTTTCTTCACCCTCTCTTTTCTTTCCACTCTCTTTTTCTTTTTCACTCTCTTTTTCATAATTACTTTTCAACTCATTCTCTCTTTTGCTTAAGGTTTTAGTCTCACCCTCTTCTTTTTTCTCTCTCATTTTTCTGTCTTTCTCCATTTCGGTCTCACTGTTTCTTTTCTTCTCAATCTCACCTTCACTCTTTCTTTTCAGCACAATCTCCCTTTCACTGTCACCTTCACTCTTACTATTAAGCTCATTCTCACTTTTTCTTGAGGTTTCAGCCTCACCCAAATCTTTTCCCTTTGGTGGTTCGGTCTTCTCCTTTTGATGGGAACCAAGATGGGTCTAGTCTTAAAGATCATTTGCAACTTCCAGATGGGCCAAGAAGATCAATGAGAAAATGCAAGGATTGATGTAATCCATTTGGGACAAGTTTAGCAAGAGCCCAACATTCAAGATGGGGCTTGAAGGATGAAGATCCAATTTTAATTCATTTGATCAGCTCCGGAAGAGGGCAACGACAAGACTTAAAGGCTTTGGACTCTTGAAGGGTTTCAACTTATTTAATTCATTTAAAGAACTTATTTTATTAGTTTAGAATAATTGAGTTTATTAGGAGAAGGACTTAAGGGAGCCTATGCAAGGGCATGTTGGGAAAGTTATTATTTTATTGAACTAGGGTTAGGGTTACTGTAGCCGAGTACTGTAGCACGGCACTGTAGCCGCGGCACTGTTCATCCAGGGGCACTTTTGGAAGATGGGGGTTTGTTTTGGCTAGGGTTTCATTAGGTTTTGCTTTAAATACTCTATGTAGCCTCATTCTAATCAGATTATGAAGTTTATGAAATTTGATGAATTTATTCATTGTGAGTTGAGTTTTACTCCTCTTGTTCTTAATTGAACTTTTGAACTTATCAAAGGTAAATCCCAACCTTTGTGGCGTTCCTCCTTTGTAATTTGGGTTCTTGAGACGGGTTCTTCAATGGGTCTAGATTTTAATATAATCTAGGTTCTTGAAACGAGTTCTCATCGGGTCTAGGTTCTCCATCCATTGACTTGATTTTGGCTTTCTTGGGGAGTTTTCAAATTGATTGTGGGTTCAAGGGATTTCATTCCCGCGGGTTCATATCACCTTTGCTACAACTTGATCATTTTTGTCCCACTTTGGTTTCCAAGAAGTACTAGAAACCGAAGTATACCTTGATGTACCCTTTCCTTTTAGCCGTCTCTCCACCTTCATAGCCATGTGCACTATGTCCTCTACCTCCTCATAATGTTGCAACTCAACTACATTGGCTATCTCCCTATTCAATCCCCTCAAAAATCTTTTCATTATGGCCTCCCGATCCTCCACTACATTAGCCCGAATCATAGCCACCTCCATCTCCTTATGGTAGTCCTCTACACTCTTAGACCCATGCATAAGATTTTGTAATTTTTTGTAGAGGTCTCTATAGTAGTGGCTAGGTACAAATCTCCGCCTCATGATAGCTTTCAACTCTCTCCATGTTTCTACAGGCCTCTCAAAATTCCTCCTCTGGGTTCTTGAGACGGGTTCTTCAATGGGGTCTAGATTTTAATATAATCTAGGTTCTTGAAACGAGTTCTCATCGGGTCTAGATTCTCCATCCATAGACTTGATTTTGGCTTTCTTGGGAAGTTTTCAAATTGACTGTGGGTTTAAGGGATTCCTTTCCCGCGGGTTCATATCATTTGGTATTCAGAGCAAGGTTTTCAATCAGGTCTGATTCTATCTTTTATTTCTTGCATATTTAATTCTAGGGTTTCATTGTTCTAGGATTGCCAAAAAGAAAAAAAAAATAGAAACAAAAAGTAGGCTGCCGAAATTCTTAGGGTTTTGGGTTTGGCTGTAATTTGCATCTCCTAGGGTTTCAAAATTCTTGGATTTCTACATCTCTAAGTTTTTCCACTTCTTGGAGTGTCGTTTCATTGATTATCTTCTATTTCATTGTCAATTCTTCTATACTTGAATTCAATTGCTTGATTTTCACAATTGAGTATTGCTGTTTGTGATTTAATTAAGGAAAAGAAAAGAAAGGAAAAGAAAAGAAAAGAGAGAAGAAGAAGAAGAAAAGAAAAGGTAGCATATTCAAAGGTTGCTACATAGTTACAAAAATGAGAAAGAAAGAAATTTGTTGATTGAACTTTATCATCAAAGGGGCTGCTGCATACATCACTAAAGTTAATATCTTGTCTTATTGTGTTATTCTTTCATCCGTATAACTTCATTGACTCTCGTGTCATTTTTATTCCTTCCATGTTTCTCTTGTTCTTGTTTCCTGGATCTAATTTCTAGTTGGGATAAAACAAAGTTGCTTTCTATTGATTGTGTTCAATTAGTTCTTAAACAACTTGAGTAAGAAAACTCTTGAGGTAAAAGCAAGAGAGTGTGAGACAATTATCGGGAAAAAGCCACTAAGAGTGAAACACGAGTAGAGTGCCATTATTCCAGTGTAAACATGTAAGGGAGTGTGTGAGGTTTTCCACTAACATACTTTTTGTGCAGCATATTATGATGTCTCATAGAAGTGACTCATCACCAAAAAGTGTGGCAGATAACTCATCCTTTGTGTTGCAAGCCATGCAACAACAGTTTGAGCAGTTGAACTTGGTGTTGGGTGAAGTGAGGGATAGTATGGATAATCAAGAAGCAATGATTAGAAATCTGCAAGGTGAGAGAGATAGGAGGCGACGTGAGCCTAGAATTGAGAATGGGTATAAGAATGGAGAGTTTGGTGAGAATGAGGAAGGCTTAACATTTGAAGTTGGATTGGGTGGACATAGAGGAGTTAGGCGTGGAAGAGGCCTTAGGGCAAACTCAGGGGGTCGAGATAGAGTAGATAAGAACCTTGGAAGCATCAAAATGAAAATACCATCATTCCAAGGTAGAACTGACCCTGAAGTTTATTTAGAGTGGGAGAAAAGAATAGAGTTGGTGTTTGATTGTCATAATTATTCTGAGGAGAAAAAGATGAAGTTGGCTGTAATTGAGTTCACTGATTATGCGATTATTTGGTGGGATCAATTAGTATCCAATAGGAGGAGGAATTTTGAGAGGCCTGTAGAAACATGGAGAGAGTTGAAAGCTATCATGAGGCGGAGATTTGTTCCTAGCCATTACTATAGAGACCTTTTTCAGAAATTACAAAATCTTACACAGGGGTCTAGGAGTGTGGAGGATTACCATAAGGAGATGGAGGTGGCGATGATTCGGGCTAATGTAGAGGAGGACCGAGAGGCCACCATGGCTAGATTTTTGAGTGGATTGAATAGGGACATAGCCAATGTAATTGAATTGCAGCATTATGTGGAGATAGAGGACATGGTGCACATGGCTATGAAGGTGGAGAGGCAATTAAAGAGAAAAGGGACAGCAAGGTACACTTCGGTTTCTAGCACTACTTGGAAATCAAAATGGGATAGGAATGATCCAACTGAAGCAAAGAGAAAGACCGAACCACCTAAGGGAAAAGATGAGGGAACTAGCAACAAACCCAAGGTAGAATCCCAACCTTCACGGAATAGAGATATCAAATGTTTTAAGTGTTTGGGTTCAGGGCACATTGCTTCTCAATGTCCAAATAGGAGGGTGATGATTATGCGTGACAATGGGGAGGTGATGACTGAGAGTGAGGATGATAGTGATAAGGTGCCCGAGTTGGATGATGCTAGTGATGATGATGGAGTGGTATACCCTGTGACAGGTGAGTCTCTTGTTGCCAGGCGTGCTCTTAATGCACACATTAAGGTGGATGATGCAGAGCAACAGAGAGAGAACATTTTCCATACTAGATGCCATGTCAACAATAAGGTATGTAGTATGATCATTGATGGAGGGAGTTGTACTAATGTGGCTAGCACTACTTTGGTTGAGAAATTGAATTTACCAACCTTAAAACACTCTAAACCATACAAATTGCAGTGGTTGAATGATTGTGGGGAGGTTAGGGTGGATAAACAAGTGTTAGTTACTTTTTCTATTGGGAAGTATCGGGATGAGGTGCTTCGTGATGTTGTGCCTATACATGCTGGCCATATTTTGTTGGGGAGGCCGTGGCAGTATGATAGGAGGGTGACACATGATGGGTACAAGAACATGTACAGCTTTGAAAATGAGGGCAAAACAATCAAGCTTGCTCCTTTAACTCCAAGCCAGATCTATGAGGACCAACTGAAATTAAAAAGTGAGGTTGCTCAAAAAAGAAAGAGTGAAAATGAGAGTGATAAAAAAAAAAAGAGTGAAAAAGTGATTGAGCAAAAAATAAAGAGAGAGTGAAAATGAGCATAAAAGAAAGAGTGAAAAAGAAAGTAGAGAGGTGACAGAGAGTAAAGAAAAAAGAGTGGAGCCACAAGAGAAAAAAAAGAAGAAGAGAGTCTGCAGTGAGAAAAGGAAAGGCAAAAGTGTGTTTCTATGCAAGAGAGAGTGAGGTTAAGAGGGCTTTCTTCGCAGATCGCCCTATAATTTTTCTTGTCTATAAAGAGTCTTATCTTACTCTTGATGAAACTAACCAATCTCTTCCTAGTTTGACTATTTCTTTGTTGCAGGAGTTTAAGGATGTATTCCCGGAGGAGATGCCAAATGAGTTACCACCCATTAGAGGCATTGAGCACCAGATTGATTTTGTGCCCGGGGCTGCTATTCCAAACCGACCAGCCTATAAGAGTAATCCAGAGGAGACAAATGAGCGTCAGAGGCAAGTTGAGAATTTGATGAGCAAGGGGTACGTGAGGGAGAGCATGAGCTCTTGTGCAGTACCTGTGCTACTAGTGCCAAAGAAGGATGGGATGTGGAGGATGTGTGTTGATTGCAGGGTGGTCAACAATATCACGGTAAAGTATCGTCATCCCATTCCTAGATTGGATGATATGCTTGATGAATTGCATGACTCATGTATTTTCAGTAAAATTGATCTTAAAAGTGGGTACCATCAAATTAGAATGGAAGAGGGTGATGAATGAAAAACTTCTTTTAAGACTATGTATGAGCTTTATGAATGGTTGTTTATGCCAATTTTTTTTTTTTAAAAGAGCAGGAAGTCACATGTCCAATAATGACTCCTCCCAGTACTTTCATGAGATTAATGAACCATGTCCAACGTGCATTCATAGGCAAGTTTGTGGTTATGTACTTTGATGATATCTTATTGTACAGCAAGGACTTAAATGAACATATTGAGCATTTGAGATATGTGTTTGATGTGTTGAGATGTGAAAAATTGTATGCTAATTTCAAGAAATGTGCCTTTTGCATGGAAAAAAGTTGTTTTTCTTGGTTATGTTGTTAGTACAAAAGGTATTGAGGTCGATGAAGAGAAAGTCAAGGCCATCAAAGAGTGGCCTACGCCAAAAAGTATCACTGAGGTAAGAAGCTTTCATGGCTTAGCTAGCTTTTATTGGGGTTTTATTAAAGACTTTAGCACTATCGCTACACCACTCACTGAGGTAATTAAAAAGAATGTTGGGTTTCATTTGGGGCAAATCAAGAGAATGTTTTTGCCACTATTAAAGAAAGGTTGTGCTCTGCACCTATGTTAGCATTACCTGATTTTAACAAAAGTTTTGAGATTGAAAGTGATGCCTCAGGAATAGGGATTGGAGCAGTTTTGATGCAGGATAGGCGGCCCATAGCCTTCTTCAGTGAAAAGCTAAGTGGGGCATCCCTGAAGTACCCTACTTATGACAAAGAGCTTTATGCTTTGGTTCGTGCATTAGAGACTTGGCAGCACTACCTATGGCCAAGGGAATTTGTGATCCACACCGATCATGAATCATTGAAGCATCTCAAGAGTCAAGGTAAGTTGAATAAAAGGCATGCTAGATGGATGGAATACATTGAGACATTTCCCCATGTCATCCGTTACATGTAAGGTAAGGAGAATATTGTTGCTGATGCTCTATCCCGGAGGAGTAGCTTGGATGGACAAACGAAGGCAGAGTTGGTGAAGTCACTTCATGAGAGGGTACGGCTTCAAATTGCCCAAAAGAATGAAAGGGTTGCTTCCCAAGCCAATAAAGGGCGAAGGCATGTCATCTTTGAACTAGGAGATTGGGTTTGGGTTCACATGCCCAAAGAAAGATTCTCAGCCCAAAGAAGGATTAAGTTGCATCCTCGAGGAGATGGACCTTTTCAAATTCTTGAGAAAATTAATGACAATGCATATAAAGTGGATCTTCCAAGTAAGTATAATGTTTCTGCTACTTTTAATGTTTCGGATCTTTCTCCTTTTGATATAGGTGAAGATTCGAGATCAAATCCTTTTGAGGATAGGGGGGATGATGGGAACCAAGGTGGGCCAATGCTTAAAGATCCGTTGCAAGTTCCAGATGGGCCAATTACAAGATCAAGGGCCAAGAAGTTCAAGGAAGCAATGCACGAATTGGTGCAATCCACTTGGGATGAAGCTAGCAAGAGCCCAACACTCAAAATGAGCTTGAAAGAAGGAGAACCAGTTTCGATCCACTTGATTCAAGCTGTGGAAGACATGACTTAGAGATAGGGCCTATTGTTGTTGGAGGCTTCCAATTTGGTTAAATGATTTATTTTATTAGTTTAGAATAAGTGGGCTTGAAGATGCTTGGCCCACACGACTTATTTTTAATTAACTAGGGTTTTCGGGAAAGACTTGTATTTTGGCCGAGAGCTTATTTGGAAAGTTACTTTTTAGGAACTAAGGTTTCAAGAGGTTACTATAGCGTTACTGTAGCCGTGCCTACTATAGTTGCGACATTGTTCATCTAGGGACAATTTGGGTAAAATGGGCTTTATTTTGGCTAGGATTTTAATTAGGTTTGGTTTAAATACTCTTTGTAGCCTCATTTGAAGCTTTAGACAATATTGAATTTTATTTGTGAGTTGAGTTTACTCCTCTTGTTCTTGATTAAACTCTTGAACTTATCAAAGGTAAATCACAACCTTTATGACGTTCCTCCTTGTAATATGGGTTCTTGAGACGGGTTCTTCAACGAGTCTAGATTTTAATATAATCTAGGTTCTTGAAACTATAGTTCTCATCGGGTCTTGATTCTCCATCATTGACTTGATTTTGGCTTTTTTTGGGAGTTCTCAAATTGACTGTGGGTTCAAGGGATTCCATTCCCGTGGGTTCATATCAACCTATGCATGAGTTCTTGGAAATGTTTCTCCATTTCCATGAGTGTACTTGCACTTGTCATGTCAGCCCCAGATAGTGGTTGGTGGGAAGGAAAAAAAGCATCTTACCACCTCCCTATCACAAGACAGTAGCAGGGCACAAAACCTTGTGCCATGGCCCTTGGTTTTGGGCATGGTTTTTGCTGACAACCCATCACCAAAAAAGTCACTCTCATGTACCCTCTCAACTCCTTCAGCAGTATAAGTGTCGTCCATGGCCATTCCATTAGTCTTTTGTCACTTTGGAAGCACTTTCTTGCAGAGAACTCAAGGAGAAGAAACAACTTTTCTGGCCTTTCTTGCTTGAAGTTTTCGAAGCCTTTAAGTACATTCTCAT
>NW_023348746.1:0-12788 GCF_001411555.2 Juglans regia
AGGGAGTGTGTGAGGTTTTCTTTTTTACCACTAACATTCTTCTGTGCAGCACCTTGTAATGTCTCATCTGAGTAGCTCATCACCAAGGGGGCGAGTAGATAACTCATCCTTTGTGTTGCATGCCATGCAACATGAGTTTGAGCGGTTGAACTTGGTGTTAGGTGAAGTGAGGAATAGCATGGATAATCAAGAAGCAATGGTTAGAAATCTGCAAGCAGAGAAAGATAGGAGGCTACATGAGCCTAATATTAAGAATGGGTATGAGAATGGAGAGTATGGTGAGGATGAGGAAGTGCTAACATCTGAAGTTGGATTGGGTAGACATAGAAGAGTTAGGCATGGAAGAGGCCTTAGGGCAAACTCAGGGGGTCGAGATAGAGCAGATAAGAACCTTGGAAGCATCAAAATGAAAATACCATCATTCCAAGGTAGAACTGACCCTGAAGTTTATTTAGAGTGGGAGAAAAGAATAGAGTTAGTGTTTGATTGTCATAATTACTCTGAGGAGAAAAAGATGAAGTTGGCTGTAATTGAGTTCGTTGATTATGCGATTATTTGGTGGGATCAATTAGTATCCAATAGGAGGAGGAATTTTGAGAGGCCTGTAGAAACATGGAGAGAGTTGAAAGCTATCATGAGGCGGAGATTTGTACCTAGCCACTACTATAGAGACCTCTACAAAAAATTACAAAATCTTATACAGGGGTCTAGGAGTGTAGAGGACTACCATAAGGAGATGGAGGTGGCTATGATTCGGGCTAATGTAGTGGAGGATCGGGAGGCCATAATGAAAAGATTTTTGAAGGGGTTGAATAGGAGATAGCCAATGTAGTTGAGTTGCAACATTATGAAGAGGTAGAGGACATAGTGCACATGGCTATGAAGGTGGAGAGACGGCTAAAAGGAAAGGGTACATCAAGGTATACTTCGGTTTCTAGTACTTCTTGGAAACCAAAGTGGGACAAAAATGATCAAGTTGTAGCAAAGGAGAAGACCGAACCACCAAAGGGAAAAGATTTGGGTGAGGCTGAAACCTCAAGAAAAAGTAAGAATGAGCTTAATAGTAAGAGTGAAGGTGACAGTGAAAGTGAGATTGTGCTGAAAAGAAAGAGTGAATGTGAGATTGAGAAGAAAAGAAACAGTGAGACCGAAATGGAGAAAGACAGAAAAATGAGAGAGAAAAAAGAAGAGGGTGAGACTAAAACCTTAAGCAAAAGAGAGAATGAGTTGAAAAGTAATTATGAAAAAGAGAGCGAAAAAGAAAAACAGAGTGGAAAGAAAAGAGAGTGTGAAGAAAGTGAGAGAAAAACAAAGAGAAAAGTGAGTTTTTGTGCTAAGGCGAGTCTTAATCCTAACGGACTTGACGTATGTTTGCCTAGTATTGTTGTCTCTTTGTTGCAGGGATATGGGTCATGTTTCCTAGTGGTGTCTTTTGTGGATTGCCACCTTTTAGGGAGATAGAGCACTACATTGATTTTATGCCAGGTGCGACAATTCTTAATCGACCTTTCGTGGAAAAACAAGAGTCATTGACACACTTAAAGGGACAAGGTAAGTTGTTGACTAGAATGCATACTAAGCGGGAGGATTGTATTGAGACTTTTCCTCATGTATTCAAATACACACAAGGTATGAAAAATTTTGTGGTTGATGCTTTAGTAAGAAGGTATGTCCTTGTCTTCATTTTAGATGCGAAATTGTTGAGATTTGAATATGATAAGGAATTGCATGCTAATAATGATGACTTTGCTAGTGTGTATGGAACATGTGAGAATGCATCTTTTGGTAAGTTCTATATACTAGATTGGTACTTGTTTAGAATGAATAGATTTTGTGTGCCTACTAGTTTTATGCGTAAGTTGCTTGTGTGTGATGGACATGCTGGTTTGTTGGGTAACCATGGTGTAAGGAAGACTTTTGTTGTGTTGCATGAACGTTTATGGAAATATCATTTGCCTTTCAAAGACGTGTTACACGAACGTTTGCAGGAGTATCATTTGTATTTCATTAATTTTGCATATAATTGGAGCGATCATTCTGGTGAAAATAAGATTTCAGAAATGTTGCATGAACGTTTATGGGAGTATCATTTGCCATTCATTGACTTATTTACATGAGCGTTCTTGGGGAGTATTATTTGCCATTCATTGAGTTTGCATATTGGAGTAGTCATTTTTTAGTTTAGAGGGGAAGACTTTAGATCGTAGCCATGAACATTTGTGGCCAAGTCTTTGCCATTCATTGGTGATTTACATATGATTGGGCTTCATGCCACTACTAAATTTTCACAGTTGATGATATGGGTAGCTTGGATGGACTAGTCCAAATTTTTGAACAAATTAATGAAAATGCATATCTAATGGATCTTCCAGGTACGTATCATGTTTCTACTATTTTCAATGGTAACAACCACTTTCCTTTTGATCCAGGTGGAGATTCGAGGTCGAATCCTTTTGAGGAGAGGGGGAATGATGGGAACCAAGATGAGCCTAGTCTTAAAGATCATTTGCAACTTCCAGATGAGCCAAGAAGATCAAAGAGACAATGCAAGGATTGATGCAGTCCACCTGAGATAAGTTTAGCAAGAGGCCAACATTCAAGATGGGGCTTGAAGGATGAGGATCCTGTTTTAATTCATTTGATCAGCTACGGAAGAAGGCAACGACAAGACTTAAAGGCTTTTGGCTCTTGAAGGGTTTCAACTTATTTAATTCATTTAAAGAACTTATTTTATTAGTTTAGAATAATTGAGTTTATTATGGGAAGCACTTAAGGGGGCCTATGCAAGGGCATGTTAGGAAAGTTATTATTTTATTGAACTAGGGTTAGGGTTGCACTGTAGGAGTTACTGTTGCTGGCTGCACATGGCCATTGTTCATCAGAGAGGCACTTTTTTGGAAGATGGGGTTTATTTTGGCTAGGTTTTCATTAGGTTTTGCTTTAAATACTCTATGTAGCCTCATTCTAATCAGATTATGAAGTTTATGAAATTTGATGAATTTATTCATTGTGAGTTGAGTTTTACTCCTCTTGTTCTTAATTGAACTTTTGAACTTATCAAAGGTAAATCACAACCTTTGTGGCGTTCCTCCTTTGTAATCTAGGTTCTTGAGGCGGGTTCTTCAATGGGTCTAGATTTTTATATAATCTAGGGTCTTGGCTTGAAAGTTCTCATGGTCTAATTCTCCATCAGACTTGATTTGGCTTTCTTGGAAGTTTCAAATTATTTGTAGGTTCCAAAGTTTCATTCCCGAGGTTTCATATCATTTGGTATTGAGCAAGGTTTCCAATCAGGTCATTGATTCTATCTTTTTTTAATTTTTGAAGTATCCTTAATTTACAATTCTAGGGCTTCATTGTTCTAAGATTTGCCAAAAAAAAAAATTGAAATAAAAGTAGGCTGCTGGAAATTCTTAAGGTTTTGGGTTTGGCTGAAATTTGCATCACCTAGGGTTTCAAAATTCTAGAGTTTCCTGCATCTCTAAGTTTGTCAATTGCTTGGAGTGTCGTTCCATTGATTCTTTTCTATTTCATTGTCCAATGTGTTTGAATTCAATTGGTTGGTTTTCACAATTGAATATTGCTGTTTGTGGATGAATTAGAGAAAAGAAAAGAAAGAAAAGAAAAGAAAGGAGAAGGAAAAGAAAAGAAAGGAAAGGAAAGAAAGGAAAGAAAATTCCAAAAAAAAAAAAAAAGAAGTTGAAGAGAAGAGAAGGTAGCATATTCAAAGTTGCTACATAGTTACAACAATGAGAAAGAAAGAAATTTGTTGATTGAACCTTATCATCAAAGGGGTTGCTGCATACATCACTCAAGTTGGTATCTTGTCTTATTGCTACTCTTTCATTCGTATAACTTCATTGATTCTCGTGTCATTTTTATTCCTTCATGTTTCTCTTGTTCTTGTTTCCTGAATCTAATTACTAGTTGGGATAAAACAAGGTTGCCTTGTCTTGATTGAGTTCATTTAGTTCTGAAAGAACTTGAGTGGAAAAACTATTGAGGTAAAAGGCAAGAGAGTGTGAGACTATTATCGGGAAAAAGCCATTAAGAGTGAAACACGAGTAGAGTGTCATTATTCGAGTTGAAACACGTAAGGGAGTGTGTGAGGTTTTCTTTTTTACCACTAACATTCTTCTGTGCAGCACCTTGTAATGTCTCATCGGAGTAGCTCATCACCAAGGGGGCGAGTAGATAACTCATCCTTTGTGTTGCATGCCATGCAACATGAGTTTGAGCGGTTGAACTTGGTGTTAGGTGAAGTGAGGAATAGCATGGATAATCAAGAAGCAATGGTTAGAAATCTGCAAGCAGAGAAAGATAGGAGGCGACATGAGCCTAATATTAAGAATGGGTATGAGAATGGAGAGTATGGTGAGGATGAGGAAGTGCTAACATCTGAAGTTGGATTGGGTAGACATAGAAGAGTTAGGCATGGAAGAGGCCTTAGGGCAAACTCAGGGGGTCGAGATAGAGTAGATAAGAACCTTGGAAGCATCAAAATGAAAATACCATCATTCCAAGGTAGAACTGACCCTGAAGTTTATTTAGAGTGGGAGAAAAGAATAGAGTTAGTGTTTGATTGTCATAATTACTCTGAGGAGAAAAAGATGAAGTTGGCTGTAATTGAGTTCATTGATTATGCGATTATTTGGTGGGATCAATTAGTATCCAATAGGAGGAGGAATTTTGAGAGGCCTGTAGAAACATGGAGAGAGTTGAAAGCTATCATGAGGCGGAGATTTGTACCTAGCCACTACTATAGAGACCTCTACAAAAAATTACAAAATCTTATACAGGGGTCTAGGAGTGTAGAGGACTACCATAAGGAGATGGAGGTGGCTATGATTCGGGCTAATGTAGTGGAGGATCGGGAGGCCATAATGAAAAGATTTTTGAAGGGGTTGAATAGGAGATAGCCAATGTAGTTGAGTTGCAACATTATGAAGAGGTAGAGGACATAGTGCACATGGCTATGAAGGTGGAGAGACGGCTAAAAGGAAAGGGTACATCAAGGTATACTTCGGTTTCTAGTACTTCTTGGAAACCAAAGTGGGACAAAAATGATCAAGTTGTAGCAAAGGAGAAGACCGAACCACCAAAGGGAAAAGATTTGGGTGAGGCTGAAACCTCAAGAAAAAGTGAGAATGAGCTTAATAGTAAGAGTGAAGGTGACAGTGAAAGTGAGATTGTGCTGAAAAGAAAGAGTGAAGGTGAGATTGAGAAGAAAAGAAACAGTGAGACCGAAATGGAGAAAGACAGAAAAATGAGAGAGAAAAAAGAAGAGGGTGAGACTAAAACCTTAAGCAAAAGAGAGAATGAGTTGAAAAGTAATTATGAAAAAGAGAGTGAAAAAGAAAAACAGAGTGGAAAGAAAAGAGAGTGTGAAGAAAGTGAGAGAAAAACAAAGAGAAAAGTGAGTTTTTGTGCTAAGGCGAGTCTTAATCCTAACGGACTTGACGTATGTTTGCCTAGTATTGTTGTCTCTTTGTTGCAGGGATATGAGGTCATGTTTCCTAGTGGTGTCTTTTGTGGATTGCCACCTTTAGGGAGATAGAGCACTACATTGATTTTATGCCAGGTGCGACAATTCTTAATCGACCTTTCTTGGAAAAACAAGAGTCATTGACACACTTAAAGGGACAAGGTAAGTTGTTGACTAGAATGCATACTAAGCGGGAGGATTGTATTGAGACTTTTCCTCATGTATTCAAATACACACAAGGTATGAAAAATTTTGTGGTTGATGCTTTAGCAAGAAGGTATGTCCTTGTCTTCATTTTAGATGCGAAATTGTTGAGATTTGAATATGATAAGGAATTGCATGCTAATAATGATGACTTTGCTAGTGTGTATGGAACATGTGAGAATGCATCTTTTGGTAAGTTCTATAAACTAGATTGGTACTTGTTTAGAATGAATAGATTTTGTGTGCCAACTAGTTTTATGCGTAAGTTGCTTGTGTGTGATGGACATGCTGGTTTGTTGGGTAACCATGGTGTAAGGAAGACTTTTGTTGTGTTGCATGAACGTTTATGGAAATATCATTTGCCTTTCAAAGACGTGTTACACGAACGTTTGCAGGAGTATCATTTGTATTTCATTAATTTTGCATATAATTGGAGTGGTCATTCTGGTGAAAATAAGATTTCAGAAATGTTGCATGAACGTTTATGGGAGTATCATTTGCCATTCATTGACTTGTTGCATGAACGTTTGCGGGAGTATTATTTGCCATTCATTGAGTTTGCATATTGGAGTGGTCATTTTGGTTCGAGGAAGACTTTAGATGTGCTTCATGAACATTTGTGGGAGTATTCTTTGCCATTCATTGAGTTTACATATGATTGGAATGTTCATGCCACTACTAAATTTTCACCAGTTGATGATATGGGTAACTTGGATGGACTAGTCCAAAATTTTGAACAAATTAATGAAAATGCATATCTAATGGATCTTCCAGGTAAGTATCATGTTTCTACTATTTTCAATGGTACTAACCACTTTCCCTTTGATCCAGGTGGAGATTCGAGGTCGAATCCTTTTGAGGAGAGGGGGAATGATGGGAACCAAGATGAGCCTAGTCTTAAAGATCATTTGCAACTTCCAGATGGGCCAAGAAGATCAAAGAGACAATACAAGGATTGATGCAATCCACCTGGGATAAGTTTAGCAAGAGGCCAACATTCAAGATGGGGTTTGAAGGATGAGGATCCTGTTTTAATTCATTTGATCAGCTACGGAAGAAGGCAACGACATGAAGGGTTTCAACTTATTTAATTCATTTAAAGAACTTATTTTATTAGTTTAGAATAATTGAGTTTATTATGGGAAGCACTTAAGGGGGCCTATGCAAGGGCATGTTGGGAAAGTTATTATTTTATTGAACTAGGGTTAGGGTTACTGTAGCCGAGTTACTGTAGCGCGGCACTGTAGCCGTGGCACTGTTCATCCAGGGGCACTTTTGGAAGATGGGGGTTTATTTTGGCTAGGGTTTCATTAGGTTTTCTTTTAAATACTCTATGTAGTCTCATTCTAATGGGATAATGAAGTTTATGAAATTTGATGAATTTATTATTGTGAGTTGAGTTTTACTCCTCTTGTTCTTAATTGAACTTTTGAACTTATCAAAGGTAAATCACAACCTTTGTGGCGTTTCTCCTTTGTAATTTGGGTTCTTGAGACGGGTTCTTCAATGGGTCTAGATTTTAATATAATCTAGGTTCTTGAAACGAGTTCTCATCGGGTCTAGATTCTCCATCCATAGACTTGATTTTGGCTTTCTTGGGAAGTTTTCAAATTGACTGTGGGTTCAAGGGATTTCATTCCCGCGGGTTCATATCATTTGGTATTCAGAGCAAGGTTTCCAATCAGGTCTGATTCTATCTTTTAATTTTAGTATCCTTAAATTTAATTCTAGGGCTTCATTGTTCTAGGGTTGCCAAAAAAAAAAATTGAAATAAAAAGTAGGCTGCCGAAATTCTTAAGGTTTTGGGTTTGGCTGAAATTTGCATCACCTAGGGTTTCAAAATTCTAGGGTTTCCTGCATCTCTAAGTTTGTCAATTGCTTGGAGTGTCGTTCCATTGATTCTTTTCTATTTCATTGTCCATGTTTGTGTGTTTGAATTCAATTGGTTGGTTTTCACAATTGAATATTGCTGTTTGTGGATGAATTAGAGAAAAGAAAAGAAAAGAAAAGAAAAGAAAGGAAAGGAAAAGAAAAGAAAAGAAAAGAAAGGAAAGGAAAAGAAAAGAAAAGAAAAGAAAGGAAAGGAAAGGAAAGGAAAAGAAAATTCCAAAAAAAAAAAAAAAAGAAGTTGAAGAGAAGAGAAGGTAGCATATTCAAAGTTGCTACATAGTTACAACAATGAGAAAGAAAGAAATTTGTTGATTGAACCTTACCATCAAAGGGGTTGCTGCATACATCACTCAAGTTGGTATCTTGTTTTATTGCTACTCTTTCATTCGCATAACTTCATTGATTGTCGTGTCATTTTTATTCCTTCATGTTTCTCTTGTTCTTGTTTCCTGAATCTAATTACTAGTTGGGATAAAACAAGGTTGCTTTGTCTTGATTGAGTTCATTTAGTTCTGAAAGAACTTGAGTGGAAAAACTATTGAGGTAAAAGGCAAGAGAGTGTGAGACTATTATCGGGAAAAAGCCATTAAGAGTGAAACACGAGTAGAGTGTCATTATTCGAGTTGAAACACGTAAGGGAGTGTGTGAGGTTTTCTTTTTTACCACTAACATTCTTCTGTGCAGCACCTTGTAATGTCTCATCGGAGTAGCTCATCACCAAGGGGGCGAGTAGATAACTCATCCTTTGTGTTGCATGCCATGCAACATGAGTTTGAGCGGTTGAACTTGGTGTTAGGTGAAGTGAGGAATAGCATGGATAATCAAGAAGCAATGGTTAGAAATCTGCAAGCAGAGAAAGATAGGAGGCGACATGAGCCTAATATTAAGAATGGGTATGAGAATGGAGAGTATGGTGAGGATGAGGAAGTGCTAACATCTGAAGTTGGATTGGGTAGACATAGAAGAGTTAGGCATGGAAGAGGCCTTAGGGCAAACTCAGGGGGTCGAGATAGAGTAGATAAGAACCTTGGAAGCATCAAAATGAAAATACCATCATTCCAAGGTAGAACTGACCCTGAAGTTTATTTAGAGTGGGAGAAAAGAATAGAGTTAGTGTTTGATTGTCATAATTACTCTGAGGAGAAAAAGATGAAGTTGGCTGTAATTGAGTTCATTGATTATGCGATTATTTGGTGGGATCAATTAGTATCCAATAGGAGGAGGAATTTTGAGAGGCCTGTAGAAACATGGAGAGAGTTGAAAGCTATCATGAGGCGGAGATTTGTACCTAGCCACTACTATAGAGACCTCTACAAAAAATTACAAAATCTTATACAGGGGTCTAGGAGTGTAGAGGACTACCATAAGGAGATGGAGGTGGCTATGATTCGGGCTAATGTAGTGGAGGATCGGGAGGCCATAATGAAAAGATTTTTGAAGGGGTTGAATAGGGAGATAGCCAATGTAGTTGAGTTGCAACATTATGAAGAGGTAGAGGACATAGTGCACATGGCTATGAAGGTGGAGAGACGGCTAAAAGGAAAGGGTACATCAAGGTATACTTCGGTTTCTAGTACTTCTTGGAAACCAAAGTGGGACAAAAATGATCAAGTTGTAGCAAAGGAGAAGACCGAACCACCAAAGGGAAAAGATTTGGGTGAGGCTGAAACCTCAAGAAAAAGTGAGAATGAGCTTAATAATAAGAGTGAAGGTGACAGTGAAAGTGAGATTGTGCTGAAAAGAAAGAGTGAAGGTGAGATTGAGAAGAAAAGAAACAGTGAGACCGAAATGGAGAAAGACAGAAAAATGAGAGAGAAAAAAGAAGAGGGTGAGACTAAAACCTTAAGCAAAAGAGAGAATGAGTTGAAAAGTAATTATGAAAAAGAGAGTGAAAAAGAAAAACAGAGTGGAAAGAAAAGAGAGTGTGAAGAAAGTGAGAGAAAAACAAAGAGAAAAGTGAGTTTTTGTGCTAAGGCGAGTCTTAATCCTAACGGACTTGACGTATGTTTGCCTAGTATTGTTGTCTCTTTGTTGCAGGGATATGAGGTCATGTTTCCTAGTGGTGTCTTTTGTGGATTGCCACCTTTTAGGGAGATAGAGCACTACATTGATTTTATGCCAGGTGCGACAATTCTTAATCGACCTTTCTTGGAAAAACAAGAGTCATTGACACACTTAAAGGGACAAGGTAAGTTGTTGACTAGAATGCATACTAAGCTGGAGGATTGTATTGAGACTTTTCCTCATGTATTCAAATACACACAAGGTATGAAAAATTTTGTGGTTGATGCTTTAGCAAGAAGGTATGTCCTTGTCTTCATTTTAGATGCGACATTGTTGAGATTTGAATATGATAAGGAATTGCATGCTAATAATGATGACTTTGCTAGTGTGTATGGAACATGTGAGAATGCATCTTTTGGTAAGTTCTATAAACTAGATTGGTACTTGTTTAGAATGAATAGATTTTGTGTGCCAACTAGTTTTATGCGTAAGTTGCTTGTGTGTGATGGACATGCTGGTTTGTTGGGTAACCATGGTGTAAGGAAGACTTTTGTTGTGTTGCATGAACGTTTATGGAAATATCATTTGCCTTTCAAAGACGTGTTACACGAACGTTTGCAGGAGTATCATTTGTATTTCATTAATTTTGCATATAATTGGAGTGATCATTCTGGTGAAAATAAGATTTCAGAAATGTTGCATGAACGTTTATGGGAGTATCATTTGCCATTCATTGACTTGTTGCATGAACGTTTGCGGGAGTATTATTTGCCATTCATTGAGTTTGCATATTGGAGTGGTCATTTTGGTTCGAGGAAGACTTTAGATGTGCTTCATGAACATTTGTGGGAGTATTCTTTGCCATTCATTGAGTTTACATATGATTGGAATGTTCATGCCACTACTAAATTTTCACCAGTTGATGATATGGGTAACTTGGATGGACTAGTCCAAAATTTTGAACAAATTAATGAAAATGCATATCTAATGGATCTTCCAGGTAAGTATCATGTTTCTACTATTTTCAATGGTACTAACCACTTTCCCTTTGATCCAGGTGGAGATTCGAGGTCGAATCCTTTTGAGGAGAGGGGGAATGATGGGAACCAAGATGAGCCTAGTCTTAAAGATCATTTGCAACTTCCAGATGGGCCAAGAAGATCAAAGAGACAATACAAGGATTGATGCAATCCACCTGGGATAAGTTTAGCAAGAGGCCAACATTCAAGATGGGGTTTGAAGGATGAGGATCCTGTTTTAATTCATTTGATCAGCTACGGAAGAAGGCAACGACATGACTTAAAGGCTTTGGGCTCTTGAAGGGTTTCAACTTATTTAATTCATTTAAAGAACTTATTTTATTAGTTTAGAATAATTGAGTTTATTATGGGAAGCACTTAAGGGGGCCTATGCAAGGGCATGTTGGGAAAGTTATTATTTTATTGAACTAGGGTTAGGGTTACTGTAGCAGAGTTACTGTTGCGCGGCACTGTAGCCGTGACACTGTTCATCCAGGGGCACTTTTGGAAGATGGAGGTTTATTTTGGCTAGGGTTTCATTAGGTTTTCTTTTAAATACTCTATGTAGTCTCATTCTAATGGGATAATGAAGTTTATGAAATTTGATGAATTTATTATTGTGAGTTGAGTTTTACTCCTCTTGTTCTTAATTGAGCTTTTGAACTTATCAAAGGTAAATCACAACCTTTGTGGCGTTTCTCCTTTGTAATTTGGGTTCTTGAGACGGGTTCTTCAATGGGTCTAGATTTTAATATAATCTAGGTTCTTGAAACGAGTTCTCATCGGGTCTAGATTCTCCATCCATAGACTTGATTTTGGCTTTCTTGGGAAGTTTTCAAATTGACTGTGGGTTCAAGGGATTTCATTCCAGCGGGTTCATATCATTTGGTATTCAGAGCAAGGTTTCCAATCAGGTCTGATTCTATCTTTTAATTTTAGTATCCTTAAATTTAATTCTAGGGCTTCATTGTTCTAGGGTTGCCAAAAAAAAAAAAATTGAAATAAAAAGTAGGCTGCTGAAATTCTTAAGGTTTTGGGTTTGGCTGAAATTTGCATCACCTAGGGTTTCAAAATTCTAGAGTTTCCTGCATCTCTAAGTTTGTCAATTGCTTGGAGTGTCGTTCCATTGATTCTCTTCTACTTCATTGTCCATGCTTGTGTGTTTGAATTCAATTGGTTGGTTTTCACAATTGAATATTGCTGTTTGTGGATGAATTAGAGAAAAGAAAAAGAATGGAAAAGAAAAGAAAAGAAAAGAAAAGAAAATTCCAAAAAAAAAAAAAAAAGAAGTTGAAGAGAAGAGAAGGTAGCATATTCAAAGTTGCTACATAGTTACAACAATGAGAAAGAAAGAAATTTGTTGATTGAACCTTACCATCAAAGGGGTTGCTGCATACATCACTCAAGTTGGTATCTTGTTTTATTGCTACTCTTTCATTCGCATAACTTCATTGATTGTCGTGTCATTTTTATTCCTTCATGTTTCTCTTGTTCTTGTTTCCTGAATCTAATTACTAGTTGGGATAAAACAAGGTTGCCTTGTCTTGATTGAGTTCATTTAGTTCTGAAAGAACTTGAGTGGAAAAACTATTGAGGTAAAAGGCAAGAGAGTGTGAGACTATTATCGGGAAAAAGCCATTAAGAGTGAAACACGAGTAGAGTGTCATTATTCGAGTTGAAACACGTAAGGGAGTGTGTGAGGTTTTCTTTTTTCCCACTAACATTCTTCTGTGCAGCACCTTGTAATGTCTCATCGGAGTAGCTCATCACCAAGGGGGCGAGTAGATAACTCATCCTTTGTGTTGCATACCATGCAACATGAGTTTGAGCGGTTGAACTTGGTGTTAGGTGAAGTGAGGAATAGCATGGATAATCAAGAAGCAATGGTTAGAAATCTGCAAGCAGAGAAAGATAGGAGGCGACATGAGCCTAATATTAAGAATAGGTATGAGAATGGAGAGTATGGTGAGGATGAGGAAGTGCTAACATCTGAAGTTGGATTGGGTAGACATAGAAGAGTTAGGCATGGAAGAGGCCTTAGGGCAAACTCAGGGGGTCGAGATAGAGTAGATAAGAGCCTTGGAAGCATCAAAATGAAAATACCATCATTCCAAGGTAGAACTGACCCTGAAGTTTATTTAGAGTGGGAGAAAAGAATAGAGTTAGTGTTTGATTGTCATAATTAC
>NW_023348747.1:0-206 GCF_001411555.2 Juglans regia
GGGCGTGCCATGGGGCTGTCAAGCGAGGCCATGGGGCGTGCCATGGGGCTGCCAAGGGAGCCAATGGGGCGTGCAAGCGGGGCAAGCCGTGGGGCTGTCAAGGCAGGCCATGGGGCTTGCCACGGGGCTGCCAAGGCATGCCATGGGGCTTGCCACGGGGCTCGCTGTGCATGCCATGGGGCTGTCAAGGCAAGCCATGGGGCTGT
>NW_023348749.1:0-201 GCF_001411555.2 Juglans regia
CTCTAATACTGATCTTCAGCTGAGCCATCGATGTCATCTGGAATATTATGAAGATTAACGGGTGAGTTATCAACAACTCAGTAAGCAGAGAGCATATACTAGCATGTAAACATGAGCATTTATAACATTTGATAAGCCGAACCAAACATTTACTTTCAGAATGCAGAAACAAAACTTTTACAAAACATTAGAGCGAAGTTT
>NW_023348750.1:0-201 GCF_001411555.2 Juglans regia
GAGGTCACCCATCCTAGTACTACTCTCGCCCAAGCACGCTTAACTGCGGAGTTCTGATGGGATCCGGTGCATTAGTGCTGGTATGATCGCACCCATCAATCTAATTACTTAAAATTCAAATAATCCTTGAGCGACATACTAGCGTCCTTCCGATCCCAATCCAATCGGAGATCTGATCCAAACCCATGGCTACGCGATGGG
>NW_023348751.1:0-201 GCF_001411555.2 Juglans regia
AAAACATGGATCTAACTCAAAAACATCAAAGTTTAGGCCTAACCGAAATCCTCTTGCATAGAAAATCATATCTTTAAAAATAATACTAAATATCTTTGAAATAACATCCTAACATTTATATAAGAGGCTTAGGATCATCATATAAAAATATCAAAGCCTTTGGAATAAGATTAAACCACGAAATATTCAAACTTTCACCAA
>NW_023348752.1:0-201 GCF_001411555.2 Juglans regia
CCGATGCGTGGTCATGTCGAGGGGGCTCATCTGATCTTTGACCCGCTCCTCTGGCTGGGTCGGCACTCCCCGTGCAAGTAATAGTCGGCTGATGAGGACTCCATATGGGAGATTATCCGTGGAGACGATGCTCGCCTCGTAACGGATCCTCTCAAAAATGTGCAGTGGCAAATCTATAGGATCTCCACGTGCCACTCGTAT
>NW_023348753.1:0-201 GCF_001411555.2 Juglans regia
TCAAGGCTGTTCAGATCCGTTTTGGATCTACTCCATATGATGATCCTATGGAGTCACTTACTCGACTCAAACAGGTTAGTACAGTTAATGATTACAAATCTGAGTTTGAGATTCTTTCCAATCGTATTAGAGGCTTGTCTGAGGAAAACAAGTTGAGCTGTTTTTTGAGTGGCCTGCGGGATGAGATCAGATTACCTGTTA
>NW_023348754.1:0-201 GCF_001411555.2 Juglans regia
AGTTATCATGAATCATCAGAGCAACGGGCAAAGCCCGCGTCGACCTTTTATCTAATAAATGCATCCCTTCCAGAAGTCGGGGTTTGTTGCACGTATTAGCTCTTGAATTACTACGGTTATCCGAGTAGCAGATACCATCAAACAAACTATAACTGATTTAATGAGCCATTCGCAGTTTCACAGTCTGAATTAGTTCATACT
>NW_023348755.1:0-201 GCF_001411555.2 Juglans regia
GGCCCCCATCCGCTTCCCTCCCGACAATTTCAAGCACTCTTTGACTCTCTTTTCAATGTCCTTTTCATCTTTCCCTCGCGGTACTTGTTTGCTATCGGTCTCTCGCCCATATTTAGCCTTGGACGGAATTTACCGCCCAATTGGGGCTGCATTCCCAAACAACCCGACTCGCCGACAGCGCCTCGTGGTGCGACAGGGTCC
>NW_023348757.1:0-201 GCF_001411555.2 Juglans regia
TTGAGGTAAAAGGCAAGAGAGTGTGAGACTATTATCGGGAAAAAGCCATTAAGAGTGAAACACGAGTAGAGTGTCATTATTCGAGTTGAAACACGTAAGGGAGCGTGTGAGGTTTTCTTTTTTACCACTAACATTCTTCTGTGCAGCACCTTGTAATGTCTCATCGGAGTAGCTCATCACCAAGGGGGCGAGTAGATAACT
>NW_023348758.1:0-201 GCF_001411555.2 Juglans regia
CTTGGCAGCCCGATGGCTTGCCTTGGCAGCCCCACTGGCATGCCCCATGGCTTGCCTTGACAGCCCCGTGGCTTGCCCCATGGCATGCCTTGACAGCCCCGCCGGCACGCCCCATGGCTTGCCATGGCAGCCCCATGGCTTGCCTTTACAGCCCCGTGGCAAGCCCCATGGCTCCCCATGGCTTGGCCCCTGGCCTGCCCC
>NW_023348759.1:0-201 GCF_001411555.2 Juglans regia
ACCATCCGCCGTGCACATCTACGTCAAAGAGGAAGCAAACAAACACACAGGCCCGGCCACCATGCGGCCAACCAAATGTAAAATGAAAAATGGAGATGCCCGTAAAACCCCATGGAAGCGAGGCCAGCATCATCCGGATACCCCCGAGAGCAACAATGTGCGTAGCACTGGGTGCCATAACACCATCCGCCGTGCACAAGC
>NW_023348760.1:0-201 GCF_001411555.2 Juglans regia
AAGACCCAGATGTTGCTGATGCTCCTAAGGAGGCTGAAACCCAAACCAACGAGAAAACAGAAGAGAAGGCCGAAACACAGGCAGCAGCAGAGGACAAAACAAATGAAACATCCGAGGACAAGAAAACAGAAGACCCAGATGATGCCAATGAGGCTGAAACCCAAACCAACGAGAAAACAGAAGAGAAGGCCGAAACACAGG
>NW_023348761.1:0-201 GCF_001411555.2 Juglans regia
AGCACACGTCCGAGAAGACAAGCTCCACCATCTCCCTCAAGCTCGTCCAGCAGACCACCTCTCCCTCCACCGTAAATCCCACTGCCGTGTTAGTTCACTTTTCCTCCACACGCACAGAACCACCGCACGGCCCGCCCTCGAAAAAAGCCATAAACCCGCTGCATCCTCCCCTGTTTTAGCCCTCAAAAACAGAGCACTGAG
>NW_023348762.1:0-201 GCF_001411555.2 Juglans regia
ACTGAGAGAGAGAGAGGCTTGTGGATGCGAGTGCGAGACTGAGTCAGAGAGAGTGAGTGTGAGAGATCGGCGAGAGACTCAGAGACAGAGAGTGAGAGAGGAGAGAGTTCGAGAAGGAGAATGCAGAAATGAGAAATGGGAAGCAGACGCGGGGAAGGGGGGGGGACCTTAACTAATAGGGAAACGGCGCCGTTTCACTAT
>NW_023348763.1:0-201 GCF_001411555.2 Juglans regia
CAGAGCAAGGAAAGCTAAAAGTTTTGCAAATTGGAATATGCTTGAACAAGCCCAAACAGTGAAAGAGAAAATGGGTCTTCCCAAATAGTGAAAATTTTTTTTTTGATAAGTAATCAAAGATATTGTATTCATAGAACTAGGCAAGGCCCAGGTACACAGGAAGTATACATGAATCCAACTAAATATTAATCACTACAATAA
>NW_023348765.1:0-201 GCF_001411555.2 Juglans regia
CCTTGAGCCGCTGAAAGCATCCTCCACCGAAGCTCTTCCGCGCTGTGCCCACACAAAAACTGCCGAGGAGGACGTCTCAGCACCCCTGTCCGCCGCACGCAGCCTTTGTTTCCCCGGTAAGCTCACGCCATTTCTTGTTGGTGTCTCCATTCTCTCGGTCTCTCCCTCTTTCTCTTACCGTCTCTCTCTCGGTTTCAGCTC
>NW_023348766.1:0-201 GCF_001411555.2 Juglans regia
GCCCCATGGCTTGCCTTGACGGCCCCGTGGCATGCCCCACGGCTTGCCTTGACCGGCCCGCTCGCACGCCCCATGGCCTGCCTTGGCAGCCCCGTGGCTTGCCTTGACAGCCCCGTGGCAAGCCCCATGGCATGCCTTGGCAGCCCCGTGGCAAGCCCCATGGCCTGCCTTGACAGCCCCGCTCGCACGCCCCATGGCTTG
>NW_023348767.1:0-201 GCF_001411555.2 Juglans regia
TGGCCTCGCTTCCATGGGGTTTGACGGGCGACGACCGTTTTTTGGGCTCGCTTTCGTGGGGGTGATTCCTTCATTCTCGCTTGCTTTCTAGCAACAAGCTTGTGTTTTAGGGACGGATTTGGTGGCACCTAGTGCCGCGCATGGGCTTGTTGATGGGGGCAATCGGTCGTGCTAGGGGCTTTCTCACGTTGGCTAGCCCTC
>NW_023348768.1:0-201 GCF_001411555.2 Juglans regia
TTTATAGATCTAATTGTGAACCCTAACATAATTACCGATGATTGAGAGTTTGGAACGGACGCTACTTGAGAGTTGGGATGGAGTTGAGAGAACCTCCTTTCTTGGTAAGAATCAAATTATTCTTTTACCGTATATAATTTTTTATTATTAATTTTTTTTCATCTATTGATTGCTACTTTCTATCTTCATTTCAGGCGTGAC
>NW_023348769.1:0-242 GCF_001411555.2 Juglans regia
CTTGACAGCCCCATGGCAAGCCCCATGGCCTGACTTGACAGCCCCATGGCTTGCCTTGACAGCCCCGTGGCAAGCCCCATGGCATGCCTTGGCAGCCCCGCTCGCAAGCCCCATGGCCTGCCTTGGCAGCCCCGTGGCTTGCCTTGACAGCCCCGTGGCAAGCCCCATGGCATGCCTTGGCAGCCCCGTGGCAAGCCCCATGGCCTGCCTTGACAGCCCCGCTCGCACGCCCCATGGCTTGC
>NW_023348770.1:0-201 GCF_001411555.2 Juglans regia
ACCTCCATTGGCCCCGATCTGCCCCCCACGAGAGCACCCTCTCTCTCACTCTCCCACGGCTTCTCCTCCATGGAATGGCCAGATCTGCCACCGTGAGCCCCCGTGGCGCCACCTCGACGCCACCACGAGATTCACCACACCTCCTTTAGCCAAGCCCTAGGTCTAAACCATCACTTTATGTGATGGGTAATCACTGCACGT
>NW_023348771.1:0-201 GCF_001411555.2 Juglans regia
CTTCTTCTTCCCCGCGCCATCTTTTTTTATACTCGTTATTGCTTTACATCCAATCTTTGTCTCGACAGGTTCAGGGAGTGTTCGATCTTTTTTTTTCCGACTAACCCGTCGGAATCCTGCCCTTGTACAAACATAGTCTACTGCACAAAAAGTATTATCATCTTTCGACAACCGAGTATGATTCATCCGAATTGTAAAACC
>NW_023348772.1:0-201 GCF_001411555.2 Juglans regia
TTCTACCCGACCCAACGTCAAACTAGGATGGTACTATGATGAAATATTTTAAGAATAATGATAGGATTATTATCCTATTACTATCTATTTATTATTTAAATTGTATTTAATTTTTTTTTAATTTTTAATTTTACTTAATGATTAAGGAAGTGAATATTAATAAAATTATATATTTTTTTAATTTTTTCTTAATAATTAAGG
>NW_023348773.1:0-201 GCF_001411555.2 Juglans regia
ATGGCGGTTGGGCCTATTTGTTTGGATGCCTCCTTTGCAACATGCTTGTGCACGGCGGATGGTGTTATGGCACCCAGTGCTACGCACATTGTTGCTCTTGGGGGTATCCGGATGATGCTGGCCTCGCTTCCATGGGGTTTGACGGGCATCTCCATTTTTCATTTTACATTTGGTTGGCCGCATGGTGGCCGGGCCTGTGTG
>NW_023348774.1:0-201 GCF_001411555.2 Juglans regia
GAAAATCTCGCCCTGCCCATCGCGTAGCCATGGGTTTGGATCAGATCTCCGTTTGGATTGGGATGGGAAGGACGCTAGTATGTCGCTCAAGGATTATATGAATTTTAAGTAATTAGTTTGATGGGTGCGATCATACCAGCACTAATGCACCGGATCCCATCAGAACTCCGCAGTTAAGCGTGCTTGGGCGAGAGTAGTACT
>NW_023348775.1:0-201 GCF_001411555.2 Juglans regia
CCCTAGGGGAGGCCATGGTGCATAGGGTATTGACGGATTAAATGGACTATTTTCTGGGAAAATAGTGTGAGTTGGATTTTGTGTAAATCATTTTCTAGGAAAATGTTTTACGGATTATTTTGGGCCAAATGGGATTTTGGCGTGTGTTGATAAATTAATCATTTTCAGGGAAAATGATATTTTGAGGAAAATGCATATTTC
>NW_023348776.1:0-201 GCF_001411555.2 Juglans regia
CGGAGTGGTAGGTTTACGTGCGGTGCCGGCATCGAGAATGAATGCTACCTGGTTGATCCTGCCAGTAGTCATATGCTTGTCTCAAAGATTAAGCCATGCATGTGAAAGTATGAACTAATTCAGACTGTGAAACTGCGAATGGCTCATTAAATCAGTTATAGTTTGTTTGATGGTATCTGCTACTCGGATAACCGTAGTAAT
>NW_023348777.1:0-201 GCF_001411555.2 Juglans regia
TTCATTTTACATTTGGTTGGCCGCATGGTGGCCGGGCCTGTGTGTTTGTTTGCTTCATCTTTGACGTAGATGTGCACGGCGGATGGTGTTATGGCACCCAGTGCTACGCACATGCTTCATTGAGGTGGCTTCCGGACCTTGATGGCCTTGTTCCCATGGGGTTGAACCTTGATACGGTTTCCTTCTTGATGCGTTGATCTT
>NW_023348778.1:0-201 GCF_001411555.2 Juglans regia
CTTATGATGGGTGAAGTGTTAAAGTGTAGAAATGGCGTAATGGGAACGTGACGAGATGTCACGATGTGACGGGAGTACGAGAGGAACTGTACTCGTGATGAGTCAGGAGTGATGTAGTAGAATGTTAGGTAACACGACAAGGTCACGGTGTAGCACTGGAGCAATCTCGGGCTATATAACGTGACATGAAATGTAGTTATG
>NW_023348779.1:0-218 GCF_001411555.2 Juglans regia
ACAGCCCCGCTCGCACGCCCCATGGCTTGCCTTGACAGCCCCGTGGCTTGCCTTGGCAGCCCCGCTGGAAGCCCCATGGCTTGCCTTGGCAGCCCCGTGGCAAGCCCCATGGCCTGCCTTGACAGCCCCGCTGGAAGCCCCATGGCTTTCCTTGGCAGCCCCGTGGCAAGCCCCATGGCCTGCCTTGACAGCCCCATGGCTTGCCTTGACAGCCCCGT
>NW_023348780.1:0-201 GCF_001411555.2 Juglans regia
CTACCACGTCACCTCCTAACTCATCATGAGTACGGTTCCTCACGTACTCCTGTCACATCGTGACATCTCATCACGTTCCCGTTATGCCATTCCTACACTCTAACACTTCACCCATCATAAGCATGACTGCCAATAACCACGTCACTTTGTGATGTTGCCCAGTCATGCTTCCGCTGCGTACTCTTACACTTGTTCTGCTAC
>NW_023348781.1:0-201 GCF_001411555.2 Juglans regia
ACTCAACTCACAATGAATAAATTCATCAAATTTCATAAACTTCATAATCTGATTAAAATGTGGCCACATAGAGTATTTAAAGCAAAACATAATGAACCCCTAGCCAAAATAAACCCCCCATCTTCCAAAAGTGCCCCTGGATGAACAGTGCCGCGGCTACAGTACGGAGCTACAGTAACTCGCTACAGTAACCCTAACCCT
>NW_023348783.1:0-201 GCF_001411555.2 Juglans regia
CTCTGTTTTTAAAGGTTGAAGACTCAACCCCCAAAGTCTTGGGTAATTGTTTCTAGCCCTTTAATTAGGAAATCTCACTAAGCCGCCTTTATCTATTTTTTTTTCTATTCTTTTCAAATCTCTTGGGTAATTGTTTCTAGCCCTTCACTTAAGAAATCTCACTAAGCCGCCTTTATCTATTTTTTTTTCTTTTCTTTTCAA
>NW_023348784.1:0-201 GCF_001411555.2 Juglans regia
CATATTTTAGAGGACCGAAATCATTCAGTCCGGTCCACGGTCCACAGTTTTTTCGGACCGGACCGGACCGGACCGGACCGAATGAAAAATTAAAAAAAAAAAAATTTATATATATTTTATATATAATAATTGTACAATTAACAATATAAATTTTTAAATATATTATTAATACTTGTTAATATTCTATAAATTAACAATATT
>NW_023348785.1:0-201 GCF_001411555.2 Juglans regia
ATTTTTTTTTTATTTATATATATTAAATAAATATATTGTATATAGATATACACAATTTATAAAAGACTTAAAATTATATTCAAGTCATTGGATTGCTTTGGCCTAGGAGGCCAAATCAATCCAAAATCTAACTCTAATGAGTTTAAATTTTTTTTTATATTTATAAATTTTAATTTATTATTTAAATTATATTATAATTTT
>NW_023348786.1:0-201 GCF_001411555.2 Juglans regia
TCATACCAGCACTAATGCACCGGATCCCATCAGAACTCCGCAGTTAAGCGGGCTTGGGCGAGAGTAGTACTAGGATGGGTGACCTCCTGGGAAGTCCTCGTGTTAAACCCCTCGTTGATTTTTTTTCCGCCTTGCGAGATAAATTGACAAGAAGGAGCACTCGGGAGTGGATTTTTCGGAAAATCTCGCCCTGCCCATCGC
>NW_023348787.1:0-201 GCF_001411555.2 Juglans regia
CATATCTGCTGGAGAGATTAAAGTGGAAGAGATTCCTACTAAAGACAATCCATTTGACATGATGACAAAATCTCTACCTACAATCAAGTTTAGATACTGTCTAAGCGTGATTCACATGAGAAATTACTAAAGTACCCATTAAGGGGAACCAACAGGAACAACTAAGAAGGAGAAAGAAATCTTGCTAAAATATAATTTAGC
>NW_023348788.1:0-201 GCF_001411555.2 Juglans regia
TGTGATTTAAGGTTTACTTTTTGTTAAAAAGTTTGGGTCTTTTTACAAAAAGTTTGGTGTTGATAATTAGTTTTTCTTAATGGATATTTTTAAGGGCGTTTTTAAACTTAGGATAGGAAAATCTTTGTTACAAGATTTTGGTTTATTCATGAGTTTTGGAACTTGAAAGAATTGCAACCAAAATAAGACAAATGGCCTATG
>NW_023348789.1:0-201 GCF_001411555.2 Juglans regia
TTTTTTTTTTTTTTTTTTTTTTTTTTTTTTTTTTTTTTTTTTTTTTTTTTTTTTCGCATGTTTTTTTCCGCAAATGTTTATATTATCTCTTTCTCTTTAAATAGTCTTTTTTTTGTATTTATCTAAAGAGTAAAATAAATTATTACTTCTGTCAAATGCTTGCTTTATAGTCGAATTGTTATGTAATTGTTATTTATAATT
>NW_023348790.1:0-200 GCF_001411555.2 Juglans regia
GGGGCTGTCAAGGCGGGCCAGGGGGCTTGCCACGGGGCTGCCTGGGCGGGCCATGGGGCGTGCCATGGGGCGGGCCAGGGGGCTGTCAAGCCAAGCCATGGGGCGTGCCATGGGGCTGCCAAGGCAACCAATGGGGCGTGCAAGCGGGGCAAGCCATGGGGCTGTCAAGGCAGGCCATGGGGCTTGCCACGGGGCTGCCA
>NW_023348791.1:0-201 GCF_001411555.2 Juglans regia
TGATTTTATTTTTAATTTATATATAATAGTTATAAATATTATAATGATTTTATTTATATATATATATAATAGTGATAAATATTATAGTAATGTTATTTTTTATTTATATATTATAGTGATTTTATATTTAATTTATATATAATAGTGATAAATATTATAGTATTTTATTTTTTATTTATATATTTTAGTGATTTTATTTTT
>NW_023348792.1:0-201 GCF_001411555.2 Juglans regia
TAAGGGATTTAGATTGTACTCATTCCAATTACCAGACTCGTAAGAGCCCGGTATTGTTATTTATTGTCACTACCTCCCCGTGTCAGGATTGGGTAAATTGCGCGCCTGCTGCCTTCCTTGGATGTGGTAGCCGTTTCTCAGGCTCCCTCTCCGGAATCGAACCCTAATTCTCCGTTACCCGTCACCACCATTGTAGGCCTC
>NW_023348793.1:0-201 GCF_001411555.2 Juglans regia
TATTTTTAATTTATATATAATAGTGATAAATATTATAGTATTTTATTTTTAATTTATATATAATAGTGATTTTATTTTTATTTATATATTTTAGTGTTTTTATTTTTTATTTATATATAATAGAGATAAATATTATAATGATTTTATTTTTTATTTATATATTATAGTGATTTTATTTTTTTATTTATATATTATAATGAT
>NW_023348795.1:0-201 GCF_001411555.2 Juglans regia
TATTTATCACTATTATATATAAATAAAAAATAAAATCTCTATAATATATAAATAAAAAATAAAATCACTATAATATATAAATAAAAAATATTTATCACTATTATATATAAATAAAAAATAAAATCACTATAATATTTATCACTATTAAATATTAATAAAAAAATCATTATAATATATAAATAATAAAAAATCACTATAATA
>NW_023348796.1:0-201 GCF_001411555.2 Juglans regia
AGTGGAACGTACTCCCTGTGATGGAGTGATGTACCATATGGTAGGTAGGCCATAATGGTAACGTGGTGTGTATGAAGGGAGTATACGTGGAGTGTACTCCATGTAGCAGCGACACTCCGTGTGGCGTGTCGTAGAGATAAGGATGGTTATGTGATTGATGGGCGTGGAACGTGATGGATAGCGTCGGGAACTGTGAAACAG
>NW_023348797.1:0-201 GCF_001411555.2 Juglans regia
GGCCCAACCGCCATGGGGTAGACTAGAGCACCCGAGGGCTAGCCAACGTGAGAAAGCCCCTAGCACGACCGATTGCCCCCATCAACAAGCCCATGCGCGGCACTTGGTGCCACCAAATCCGTCCCTAAAGCACAAGCTTGTTGCTAGAAAGCAAGCGAGAATGTAGGAATCACCCCCACGAAAGCGAGCCCAAAAAACGGT
>NW_023348798.1:0-201 GCF_001411555.2 Juglans regia
GGTTTAAAAATGTGTCCTAAAGAAAATCCAACCATCAAACTTAAAAACATCAAAGTTTAGGCCTAACCGAAATCCTCTTGCATAGAAAATCATATCTTTAAAAATAATACTAAATATCTTCGAAATAACATCCTAACATGTATATAAGAGGTTTAGGATCATCATATAAAAATATCAAAGCCTTTGGAATAAGATTAAACC
>NW_023348799.1:0-201 GCF_001411555.2 Juglans regia
CCGAATGACATCATCTCTCACCGTCGTGTTCCGCTTAAACCAATCAATTACTGTTTCATTCGCACTGGCATTGTCAACTGTAATACACAGCACTTTTCGAATTCTCCAGTCCTTTAAACAATCATCCATCTTCGCCCCAATGGATGCACCTTTATGATCCACAATTTCTTTAAAACCAATAATTTTTTTATGCAAAATCCA
>NW_023348800.1:0-200 GCF_001411555.2 Juglans regia
CCGTGGGGCATGCCACGGGGCTGTCAAGGCAAGCCATGGGGCTTGCCACGGGGCTGCCTGGGCATGCCATGGGGCGTGCCATGGGGCGTGCCATGGGGCTGTCAAGCCAAGCCATGGGGCGTGCCATGGGGCTGCCAAGGCAACCCATGGGGCGTGCAAGCGGGGCAAGCCATGGGGCTGTCAAGGCAGGCCGTGGGGCG
>NW_023348801.1:0-201 GCF_001411555.2 Juglans regia
AATCGATAGGTGATGCTTGGAACACATCCAAGATGTATTGGAATGAATTTAGGAAACCAATTTGGGTGGTTTCAATTGTCCAAAAGCACGAGACAAGTGTTCGCCCCCGTTCATGCACGTCGGGTGGCAACATTGGGGGGCCATGTTGTGGGTGTTGTATTGCAATCTTTTGAGGCAACAAGGAAGATTGCTTTTGTAGAG
>NW_023348802.1:0-201 GCF_001411555.2 Juglans regia
GAGGACCAAGAGAGAGAGGGTTTTGGAGAGGATTGGCCGAGACTGTGGACTTGAATGAGAGTCTGGAAGGAGAGGGAGAGTTGGTGGTGGCGGTGAGAGAGAGGGGGGAAAGGGGGGAGGCTTGGGGAGGAACCTTGACCTTGCTTGGGTGGTGGGAAAACAATGAGTAAATTTTGTGTTGAAGAGAGAACGGTGTGGGGA
>NW_023348803.1:0-201 GCF_001411555.2 Juglans regia
TTAATTATTATAATTCTTAAAGAGTTACTTTTATGCTTGTTATTACTTATATATTAATTATTATTATAAATATTTAATTATCGTACTTAAATTTCAAAGGTTATTCAATAATTTTAATTATTATAATTCTTAAAGAGTTACTTTTATGCTTGTTATTACTTATATATTAATTATTATTATAAATATTTAATTATCATACTT
>NW_023348804.1:0-201 GCF_001411555.2 Juglans regia
CATTTCTGTAATTATTTCGGTTTGGAATCTTTGGATTGAAATTAATTGTGTAATTAATTTGGATTGAAACCCCTAATTTAATTTAGGGCTCAAATCCGAAACCCCTAAATTAATTTAGGGTTTCGAAATACCCTAAATTAATTTAGGGGATTCAAAGGAGAAAAATCAGTAGAGAGCAAGCATGATTTGGAATTAATTCCG
>NW_023348805.1:0-201 GCF_001411555.2 Juglans regia
CTTCGGAGGGAACCAGCTACTAGACGGTTCGATTAGTCTTTCGCCCCTATACCCAAGTCAGACGAACGATTTGCACGTCAGTATCGCTGCGGGCCTACACCAGAGTTTCCTCTGGCTTCGCCCCGCTCAGGCATAGTTCACCATCTTTCGGGTCCCGACAGGTATGCTCTCACTCGAACCCTTCTCAGAAGATCAAGGTCG
>NW_023348806.1:0-201 GCF_001411555.2 Juglans regia
ATATTGGATTTGGGCTTGATAGCAACCCAAACCCTCTTTAAACCCCAAATTTTAGGCCCATTCGGTTTAGGCCCTTTAAGGCCCACGAATTTGGTCACCATAGGATTGCTTCATGGCTAAGTTTTATACCCCCACTTTGCTGGCCAGATCTGTACAAGAAGAGCCTAGAAGGTTCTTGAAAGACATAGCTAAAGGGCCACC
>NW_023348807.1:0-201 GCF_001411555.2 Juglans regia
CCCCACCCAGAAGGTTATTACATGTTCACAGGTCGTTCTGCTGGGCAGGTATCGACAATGATCCTTCCGCAGGTTCACCTACGGAAACCTTGTTACGACTTCTCCTTCCTCTAAATGATAAGGTTCAGTGGACTTCTCGCGACGTTGCCGCCAGCGAACCGCCCACATCGCCTCGATCCGAACACTTCACCGGACCATTCA
>NW_023348808.1:0-201 GCF_001411555.2 Juglans regia
GCCCTCAATTGGTTTCCACTAAGCGAGGGCAATGTGGTAAATATAAGAGTTTCTCCGATTCGCCCAGGGTTGGGGCATACTTACCCTAAGGTCGTGATAGTACCAGTGGATGCCCACGAGCAAAAAACTCCAACCTCTTATTTTTGCCACTTTGCCCTCAATTGGTTTCCAACTAAGCATGGGCAAAGTGGTAAATATAAG
>NW_023348810.1:0-212 GCF_001411555.2 Juglans regia
CTGCCTTGACAGCCCCGCTCGCACGCCCCATGGCTTGCCTTGACAGCCCCATGGCAAGCCCCATGGCCTGACTGGACAGCCCCATGGCTTGCCTTGACAGCCCCATGGCATGCACAGCGAGCCCCGTGGCAAGCCCCATGGCATGCCTTGGCAGCCCCGTGGCAAGCCCCATGGCCTGCCTTGACAGCCCCATGGCTTGCCCCGCTTGCACG
>NW_023348811.1:0-201 GCF_001411555.2 Juglans regia
AACCGAAGGTACACCCAATCTCCTTCCTCAAACTTCCTTTCGGTCCTATGTTTATCTGCTTGTGTTTTCATCATGTTCCTTGCACTTTCGAGATTTTCCTTTAACAGCTTGAGAATTTGGTCTCTATTTTGCATTGTTTGGTCCACTGTCTGGTTTGATGAAGTACCTGGTATATAGGATATGAGTGGTGGTGGAGGGGAG
>NW_023348812.1:0-201 GCF_001411555.2 Juglans regia
GGAAACCAATTTGGGTGGTTTCAATTGTCCAAAAGCACGAGACAAGTGTTCGCCCCCGTTCATGCACGTCGGGTGGCAACATTGGGGGGCCATGTTGTGAGTCTTGTATTGCAATCTTTTGAGGCAACAAGGAAGATTGCTTTTGTAGAGTTTGTGTGATCTACGGTGTTCTTCGTCGGACCTTTGTGTGCTTGACATGGT
>NW_023348813.1:0-201 GCF_001411555.2 Juglans regia
GTTCCACATCCGACCGGGGCGCATCGCCGGCCCCCATCCGCTTCCCTCCCGACAATTTCAAGCACTCTTTGACTCTCTTTTCAAAGTCCTTTTCATGTTTCCCTCGCGGTACTTGTTTGCTATCGGTCTCTCGCCCATATTTAGCCTTGGACGGAATTTACCGCCCAATTGGGGCTGCATTCCCAAACAACCCGACTCGCC
>NW_023348814.1:0-201 GCF_001411555.2 Juglans regia
CATAATGTGTGGCACCATCGGCGTTAGTGCCTGGCGCGCTCCGGTGACCAGCTAATTAGGCCCCATTCGCAACCTGTTGACTGTACTTCGTCAACCTAGGGAATTTCACACCTATTTAGACACTCCAGCGTGAACAAAGGAATTCCACTAGGATATTACCCCATCCTAGCGCTTAGGGTCGTGATTGACATGAATGACTTA
>NW_023348815.1:0-201 GCF_001411555.2 Juglans regia
TTGCATGGATTCAGTTTGGTTTTACGCGTGAAAGGGAAAGGCATGCAATCGGGTTGGGGTGCGATGCTCACCGAGAGAGGAAGCTGATGCGACGGTGGTTCTGGTGGCTGGGCACGACGTCAACTCCGACGAGTGGGGGCTAAGCAACCGAGAGGGAGAGAGAGTTATGAGAGAGGGAGAGGTTACGGGATGAAAGAGAGG
>NW_023348816.1:0-201 GCF_001411555.2 Juglans regia
GATAAAATCTACCTCTTTTCATCAGCTTAAGCTTTTGGAACAAGTGGTGATTTCCTGCAAGAATTTTTTTTTTTTTTTTTTTTCTTTCTTTTATCCTCACATGGGTTCTTCCTCCTTTCACGTTGGAAATTTTGTAACCCTCCGCTTAAACCATGAGAATTATCCTTTGTGGCGAGAGCAATTTTTAATCTTGGCAGAAAG
>NW_023348817.1:0-201 GCF_001411555.2 Juglans regia
GGTCCATGACAACCAACGTAAACTCGAAGGCTTGCATGGTAACACGTGGACAACTTCAGAGTCCAGCCAGCACCCAAAGATGAGCACCGACAAGGACACGGGGCAACGAGAGGGACAAATTCCATCTTTGTAGGTATGCAACACAGGAACCCTTCGGTAGCCCAACATGCTATTCACACGAGGAGCAAAAATGAGGAGGAG
>NW_023348818.1:0-201 GCF_001411555.2 Juglans regia
TTTTTGGGAGGGGGCATTACACCCCCACCCAGAAGGTTATTACATGTTCACAGGTCGTTCTGCTGGGCAGGTATCGACAATGATCCTTCCGCAGGTCCACCTACGGAAACCTTGTTACGACTTCTCCTTCCTCTAAATGATAAGGTTCAGTGGACTTCTCGCGACGTTGCCGGCAGCGAACCGCCCACATCGCCTCGATCC
>NW_023348820.1:0-204 GCF_001411555.2 Juglans regia
CGTATAATCTTGTTGTTATATTACAATGGCGGAATCCACGTTGTGTAAGAAGAAACTAGAAGGCAAAGTGGCCATAGTCACAGGCGGTGCTAGTGGCATCGGGGAGGCGACCGCACATGTTTTTGCCAAGCATGGTGCACGTATGGGGGTGATTGCTGATATCCAAGAAGAACTAGGCCAGCAGGTCGCTAAATCCATTGGCTT
>NW_023348821.1:0-201 GCF_001411555.2 Juglans regia
GCTGGAGTGTCTAAATAGGTGTGAAATTCCCTGGGTTGACGAAGTACAGTCAACAGGTTGCGAATGGGGCCTAATTAGCTGGTCACCGGAGCGCGCCAGGCACTAACGCCGATGGTGCCACACATTATGTTATGTGTGTCCACAGCAAGTATGGCACAAACAGATAAGTCATGGGGCCACAACAACTGTGGAGCATGAAGT
>NW_023348822.1:0-201 GCF_001411555.2 Juglans regia
GGTACTACCATGACCATAGGGTAAGTAAGCCCCAACACGGTGTGAATTGGAGCAACTCCTATTTTTACCACTTTTCCCAAGCTTTGTAGAAAACCAATTGAGCGTAGAGTGACAAAAATAAGAGGTTAGAGTCTTTTGTTCGCGGGCATCCTATGGTACTACCATGACGATTGGGTAAGTATGCCCCAACACGGGGGGAAT
>NW_023348824.1:0-201 GCF_001411555.2 Juglans regia
TTCTAGAGTTATCAAAGATACAAGAAACGCTTTTCCCTTAAAATGCTCACGAAAAGACTAAAGACGTTTTAAGAAAGAAAATGCTAAATGTTCAAAAGCATAAGAATGTACGGCCCCTCATTGGCAGCCCCTTTTTACGCATCCCAAAGTATTAATTGTACGCATGTGAATGGATGACTATACGCTGTATCTATTGTATGT
>NW_023348825.1:0-201 GCF_001411555.2 Juglans regia
CTGCCTTGACAGCCCCGCTCGCACGCCCCATGGCTTGCCTTGACAGCCCCATGGCAAGCCCCATGGCCTGACTTGACAGCCCAATGGCTTGCCTTGACAGCCCCATGGCATGCACAGCGAGCCCCGTGGCAAGCCCCATGGCATGCCTTGGCAGCCCCGTGGCAAGCCCCATGGCCTGCCTTGACAGCCCCATGGCTTGCC
>NW_023348826.1:0-201 GCF_001411555.2 Juglans regia
TTGCCAAGGATGTTTTCATTAATCAAGAACGAAAGTTGGGGGCTCGAAGACGATCAGATACCGTCCTAGTCTCAACCATAAACGATGCCGACCAGGGATCGGCGTATGTTGCTTTAAGGACTCCGCCGGCACCTTATGAGAAATCAAAGTCTTTGGGTTCCGGGGGGAGTATGGTCGCAAGGCTGAAACTTAAAGGAATTG
>NW_023348827.1:0-201 GCF_001411555.2 Juglans regia
AGAATCCATACAGAGAGGATCGCTCGACCTGCGCTCGACGTCGAGCTCGAGCAGAATCCATACAGAGAGTTTCGCTCGATGAGCGCTCGACGTAGCGCTCGAGCGGAACCCTTCCAGAGAGGTTCGCTCGACCTGCGCTCGACGTCGAGCTCGAGCAGAATCCATACAGAGAGTTTCGCTCGATGAGCGCTCGACGTAGCG
>NW_023348828.1:0-201 GCF_001411555.2 Juglans regia
TGATTTTGGGCTTGATAGCATCTCAAACCCTAACCAAACCCCCTTTAAACCCCAAATTGAAGCCCACTTGGTGGGGCCCACCAAGGCCCACGAAATTGGCCACCCTGGCAAAGCTTCTTGGAGAAGTTTCCTCCCCCACATGGCAGACCATCCACTGCCATTGGCTGCACCCAATAGTGCCTTGATGTGAAGGAGAAATCC
>NW_023348830.1:0-206 GCF_001411555.2 Juglans regia
GGGCTGTCAAGGCAAGCCATGGGGCTTGCCACGGGGCTGCCTGGGCATGCCATGGGGCGTGCCATGGGGCGTGCCATGGGGCTGTCAAGCCAAGCCATGGGGCGTGCCATGGGGCTGCCAAGGCAACCAATGGGGCGTGCAAGCGGGGCAGGCCATGGGGCTGTCAAGGCAGGCCATGGGGCCTGCCACGGGGCCGCCAAGGCATG
>NW_023348832.1:0-201 GCF_001411555.2 Juglans regia
GAATAAGATTAAACCATAAAAGATTTAAACTTTCTCAAAACAGAAACTGTTTTTCCTCTTCCAGTTTCTAAGTTTCTAGACCTAAGAAAATATTTCGCCAAAACTTTTAATCATGCAACAAATCCTCAACCAATAATCATATACACATATTAACAGTACTCCATAAAAATTTCGGACCAAGATCTATTCATTAGCTTGGTC
>NW_023348833.1:0-201 GCF_001411555.2 Juglans regia
GAGCCCTCCTTCTAGCGCTTTTTTTTTTTTTTCAAATGGTCAAGAAATTACACCAACCAGTAACATTAAAGCTGGCTAATTAATTAGTCACATTGCAATAAATTGATGATGCATGGCCTTATTTGAATTATTATAATTTTGATAATGGGAAATTGCAGGACCCATTAATTAAAAAGATCGAGCCCAATATTAACCATCCAG
>NW_023348834.1:0-201 GCF_001411555.2 Juglans regia
TATCAAACACAGAAGACATTGGGAAAAGCCCCTTCACGCATTGTTGGGGAATGGCTTCGGAATCCCACACAAATTAAAAACCAAGTGCACATGGATGTCGAAAGCTTTGATTATTGCATACAAATTTCAGGGAACTCCAGAGAGCCAGTAGCATAATGGCTGTACCGGCGGGGTTTTCTTTAATCCGGGGGGGGGGGACCG
>NW_023348836.1:0-201 GCF_001411555.2 Juglans regia
TCACACACCATCACAAAAACCACTCACTCGTGGATAATAGACACAGGAGCTACAGATCACATGATCTGTACTCCTAGTCTTTTTACTCATAATATCCCCCTCATCTCACACACAATCAAGTTATCAAACGGCACCACAACACCTGCCACACACGTTGGTGATATTTACCTTTCTGACCAACTCATTCTTAAACATGTGCTT
>NW_023348837.1:0-201 GCF_001411555.2 Juglans regia
GGAGTACAAATGGAATGTACTCCATGTGATGGTGAGATGCACCATATGGCGGGTACGCCATAATGGTGACATGCCGTGATATGTATGAAGGGAGTATACGATGGATGTACTCTGTGTGGGGTATAGTATATGTGAGGAGTACACGTGGAGTGTACTCTATGTGGTGGAGTAATGCACCATGTGGCAGATATGCCATAATGG
>NW_023348838.1:0-201 GCF_001411555.2 Juglans regia
CGGCCGCCGCCGGCCGACCATGTCCCGACGACCGTTTTTTGGGCTCGTTTTCGTGGGGGTGATTCCTACATTCTCGATTGCTTTCTAGCAACAAGCATGTGCTTTAGGGACGGATTTGGTGGCACCTAGTGCCACGCATGGGCTTGTTGATGGGGGCAATCGGTCGTGCTAGGGGCTTTCTCACGTTGGCTAGCCCTCGTG
>NW_023348839.1:0-201 GCF_001411555.2 Juglans regia
TGGTATCTAGAGCAAGGTTTCCAATCAGGTCTGATTCTATCTTTTAATTTTAGCATCCTTAAATTTAATTCTAGGGCTTCATTGTTCTAGGGTTGCCAAAAAAAGAAACAAAAAGTAGGCTGCCGAAATTCTTAGGGTTTTGTGTTTGGCTGAAATTTGCATCACCTAGGGTTTCCTGCATCTCTAAGTTTGTCAATTGCT
>NW_023348840.1:0-201 GCF_001411555.2 Juglans regia
TATTTTATTGAACTAGGGTTAGGGTTACTGTAGCCGAGTACTGTAGCACGGCACTGTAGCCGCGGCACTGTTCATCCAGGGGCACTTTTGGAAGATGGGGGGTTATTTTGGCTAGGGTTTCATTAGGTTTTGCTTTAAATACTCTATGTAGCCTCATTCTAATCAGATTATGAAGTTTATGAAATTTGATGAATTTATTCA
>NW_023348841.1:0-254 GCF_001411555.2 Juglans regia
GGGGCGTGCGAGCGGGGCTGTCAAGGCAAGCCGTGGGGCATGCCACGGGGCTGTCAAGGCAAGCCATGGGGCTTGCCACGGGGCTGCCAAGGCATGCCATGGGGCTGTCAAGGCAAGCCATGGGGCGTGCGAGCGGGGCTGTCAAGGCACGCCGTGGGGCATGCCACGGGGCTGTCAAGGCAAGCCATGGGGCTTGCCACGGGGCTGCCAAGGCATGCCATGGGGCTGTCAAGGCAAGCCATGGGGCGTGCGAG
>NW_023348842.1:0-201 GCF_001411555.2 Juglans regia
TTTCAACGGAGACAAACGAAGACCCCAAAATGATAGGGTAGGGCCCAGAGAGGTCGGTGAAGCCAATGGTGGTGGTGGTTTGCCGTGGGTGGCGGCGCAAGGGGTGTTTTTAGGCCAAAGGCCGAAATCGGAGATGGGCTTGGTTGTGCTTCACTGGTGACGGATCGGAGCCGGGGTTGGGTCCATTGGGTTGCCAAGAGG
>NW_023348843.1:0-201 GCF_001411555.2 Juglans regia
AACTATCCATTAAGAAAAAGCTAATTATCAATACCAAACTTTTTGTAAAAAAACCCAAACTTTTTAACAAAAAGTAAACCTTAAATCACAAGTTTTGACCTTAATAAAAACATCTCCAAGAATTCCAAAAAAATCAAATCTTACTTCTAACATATTCATAACATCATCCTAAGATCAAACATGCTTTAAAATATCAAACAA
>NW_023348844.1:0-201 GCF_001411555.2 Juglans regia
TGCCAGTGTGTGCTCCATCAATCCAATGATCACCTGCTATTTATGTGTCTTTAGTCTATGGCCTTTTGAGTCATAGATTAGTTGAGTAAGTCTTAAAGGTAACAATAATGCACTCCTAACACTGTCCAACTATCCAAGAAATTGTGTAGATTTTAAGAAAATAAAGGTTCTTTGAATACTTAGTAACGTAGTGCGATAACA
>NW_023348845.1:0-201 GCF_001411555.2 Juglans regia
GACGCTCTTCCGATCTATATCTATAATTTTCTCCCTTGGTATTAAGGCTGTAGTTGAGCCGAGCCGAACAGGTCTTTGGCTTGTCGAGTTAGACTCAACTCAAAATACTCAAGCTCAAGTCTGACCTTGAAATTTTTTTTTTATTTTTTGTTCGAGCTCGACTCAATAAGCTAAACTCTCAACTCGAGCTCGTCCCACAAA
>NW_023348846.1:0-201 GCF_001411555.2 Juglans regia
CAGCGAGCCCCGTGGCAAGCCCCATGGCATGCCTTGGCAGCCCCGTGGCAAGCCCGATGGCCTGCCTTGACAGCCCCATGGCTTGCCCCGCTTGCACGCCCCATTGGTTGCCTTGGCAGCCCCATGGCACGCCCCATGGCTTGGCTTGACAGCCCCATGGCACGCCCCATGGCACGCCCCATGGCATGCCCAGGCAGCCCC
>NW_023348847.1:0-201 GCF_001411555.2 Juglans regia
TGCCATGGGGCTTGCCACGGGGCTGCCAAGGCATGCCATGGGGCTGTCAAGTCAGGCCATGGGGCTTGCCACGGGGCTGTCAAGGCAAGCCATGGGACTGTCAAGGCAGGCCATGGGGCTTGCCACGGGGCTGCCAAGGCAAGCCATGGGGCTTCCAGCGGGGCTGTCAAGGCAGGCCATGGGGCTTGCCACGGGGCTGCC
>NW_023348848.1:0-201 GCF_001411555.2 Juglans regia
GGGTAATATCCTAGTGGAACTCCTTTGTTCACGCTGGAGTGTCTAAATAGGTGTGAAATTCCCTGGGTTGACGAAGTACAGTCAACAGGTTGCGAATGGGGCCTCATTAGCTGGTCACCGGAGCGCGCCAGGCACTAACGCCGATGGTGCCACACATTATGTTATGTGTGTCCACAGCAAGTGTGGCACAAACAGATAAGT
>NW_023348849.1:0-201 GCF_001411555.2 Juglans regia
CGACGCAATAGGGTCGAGGAGCACCTTCACAGCGACGGGCAACACACGACGGGTCACGAGGGTTTCTCAACCACCGATTGTCGTGGCGCTCGTCGCCTAGGACTGACTTTTAGGCTAACCGCGAGCAGAAGCACACGGGAGGCCAATGTCTTCCCCGCACCCCACACATCATAAGAAGTGTTTGGGGTTGGGGCAACGATG
>NW_023348850.1:0-201 GCF_001411555.2 Juglans regia
TGATGTTATGATGATGTTATGTCATGTTACCAATGCATTGAGAACGCTGGGTCCTGCTTCTTCTGGGCCCACGCCCTTCTTAATCTCATTTACCTATCCACCCAGGCCCACCTCAAGCCCATCACCCGAATTAAGCCCATCAACCAAATTTCCTTTAAGTTGAACGGACCATATCATCCCCTCCACTTTATCCTAAAGCTT
>NW_023348851.1:0-2496 GCF_001411555.2 Juglans regia
GGTGTTTCAAGGTACGTAAATTCAATTTCTCAACTAAAGTAGTGCTAGCCAAATTAATACAACTCCTCAAATCAATGATCATACTACATACCTTGTTGTTGATGTGGCATCTAGTATGAAAAATATTCTCACTCTGCTGCTCTATATCATCCATCTTAATTTGTGTATTGAGCGCACGCCTAGTAACTAGAGCATCACCAATCTCTTCTTTCTCATGCCAATTTTTAACACTAGACTCACGTCGCCTCCTATTTCTTCCACCTTGCAGATTTCTAATCACAGCTTCTTGATTATCCATACTATCCCTCACTTCACCTAACACCAAGTTCAACCGCTCAAACTGTTGTTGCATGGCTTGCAACATAAAGGATGAGTTCTCTTCCACACCTTTTGATAAGTCACTTCTATGAGACATCATAATATGCTGCACAAAAAGAATGTTAGTGAAAAACCTCACACACTCCCTTACGTGTTTACACTCGAATAATGGCACTCCACTCGTGTTTCACTCTTAATGGCTTTTTCCCGATAATAGTCTCACATCCTCTTGCATTTTACCTCAATAGTTTTCCCGCTCAAGTTCTTTAAGAACTAGTTGAACTAAATCAAGACAATACAACCTTGTATTATTCCAACCAGTAATATAGATCAAAGAAACAAGGAATGAAACAAATGACACGAGACTCAAGGAATTTATACGAGGGAATCAGTAATTATAAAACAAGATACCAACTAGAAAGATGTATTTAGCTCCTATGATGATAAAAACTCAATCAACAAATACTTTCTTTCTCTTTGTTGTAACTATGTAGCAACGATGAATACGCCACCTTCTCTTTTCCTCTTCTTCTCCTCTCTGTTTTTTTTTTTTTTTTTTTTTCGAATTTTCTTTTCTTTTCTTTTCTTTTCCTTTCTTTTCTTTTCTTTTCTTTTCTTTTCCTTTCCTTTCTTTTCTTTTCTTTTCTCCAACTGATTTGATCACAACCAAGAATAAGCAGTAGAGAAAACCCTAACAATAATTGAAAAACCCAAGGGCAAGTGATATACGACAACCCCTAGAACAAGAGATTTCAGCCAACACAAACCCTAGAACAACGAATTTCAGCAACCCCAACAATAGTAAAGAAATCTGCCAGCCACCACTTTTTTTTTTTTTTTAATCAATCCTAGAACAATGAAGTCCTAGAATTAAATATGCTAGAAATAAAAGATAGAATCAGACCTGATTGGAAAACCTGTCTCTGAATACCAAATGATATGAACCCGCGGGAAAGGAATCCCTTGAACCCACAGTCAATTTGAAAATACCCCAAGAAAGCCAAAATCAAGTCAATGGATGGAGAACCTAGACCCGATGAGAACTCGTTTCAAGAACCTAGATTATATTAAAATCTAGACCTGTTGAAGAACCCGTCTCAAGAACTTGGTGCACGAAGGAGGAGCACCACAAGGTTGTGATTTTACCTTTTGATAAGTTCAAAGTTCAATTAGAACAAGAGGTAAAACTCAGCTCACAATGAATAAATTCATCAAATTTCATAGCTTCATAATGCAGTTAGAGATATTGAGGCTGCATAGAGTATTTGAAGGAGAAAGAAAACCTGAAATGAAACCTAGCAAAACCCCCATCTTCAAAAAAGTGCCACAGATGAGTGATTACTTCTGATAACTTCCTGATAACCCTAACCTAGTTCAATAAAATAATAACTTTCCCAACATCAGCTTGCATGGACACATTAAGTGTTTCATGGGCAGTTGTTAGGAACTAACCAAAATGAAATTTGCTTCAAGTAAGATTCAAATGGTTGAGAAGGCCTTCAGGGTGCCCAAAGCCTTTTGAAGTCTTGTTGCTTTTCCAGCAGTGCAAGTGATGGATCTGAAAGTGGATCTTCATCATTAAACTCTTGAACATATTTAATAATGAACATCTAACATATCTTTACAAACTAAACCCACCTTAGTTTCCCATCAAAATTACTCTTATTCTGTCCAAAATGGCCCAGCTCCTAATTGTGGGGATTGGGCAGGTCAAGCCTAAGGAGGGCGGGGGTGTTGCATCATTCCACACTTGAGAGGTTTTTTCTGAAATGAGGTGCTTGGATATGGATAGACAAAGCATGCAGCTTACTCTCTAGATAATCAAAATGGAGTAAAGTCCTAACGACTTATCCTCTTCATTGTAATATCTCCCTCTGTAAGTGTAGTAGAAAAACATCTTCCTTAAATAATAATCTGTATTGACTTACGTTATTACATTTTCCCTCCCGTGTTTTAGATGCATCTTGGTCTCTAGAAGATCCCTCTTCACGGTATGTTATCTCTGGTGACTATAGAAGACTATCTGTGAAAGATAACTTGATACAACGGTTCTTAGTTTTTGTTTCATCCTCTTTCTCCATGTGGCTTCTTCAACGTTGTGACTTCTTTGATTCCCAAGTTCCTTTACTTTGAAATCCATAATCTAAACATAAACTTCCTCGTATGTCAAATTGAGTA
>NW_023348852.1:0-202 GCF_001411555.2 Juglans regia
GGCTGTCAGGGCAGGCCATGGGGCGTGCCCGCGGGGCTGTCAAGGCATGCCATGGGGCTGTCAAGTCGGGCTGTCAAGTCAGGCCATGGGGCTTGCCATGGGGCTGTGAAGGCAAGCCATGGGGCGTGCACGCGGGGCTGTCGAGGCAAGCCATGGGGCTTGCCACGGGGCTGCCAAGGCATGCCATGGGGCTGTCAAGGCA
>NW_023348853.1:0-201 GCF_001411555.2 Juglans regia
GCCCAGCGCGTACGTAGCCAAGCATCCTCTAGCCCCCGCCAGCAGAAGGACCACGGAGTCGGCACGAATCTCTCGTCCGATCCCATTGTCGCCCAGCGACAATCCAGGGGACGTTACTCAGTTTATTCCGCTCCCGAGTAACCAGAGGAGCTCCTCCGAGATAATGCCCCATCTCGGCTTGGGGTTCGTGATACACACGCA
>NW_023348855.1:0-201 GCF_001411555.2 Juglans regia
TTTTAATTAAACAGTCGGATTCCCCTTGTCCGTACCAGTTCTGAGTCGACTGTTCGACGCCCGGGGAAGACCGCCGAAGCGATCGTTCCCAGTCCGTCCCCCCGGCCGGCACGCGGCGACCCGCTCTCGCCGCGGGAGCAGCTCGAGCAGTCCACCGACAGCCGACGGGTTCGGGACTGGGACCCCCGTGCCCAGCCCTCA
>NW_023348856.1:0-201 GCF_001411555.2 Juglans regia
GTTGTTTGCTGGTTTGGCTTGGCTCCCAAGGGGTTGAGACCTCAACAACTGTCCCGATTGTTACTATTTTCTCTTCTCTTATTTCCCATGCCTAGCGGGGCAGGGTCGACACCACACAATGCTTCCACACGCTCAGCTAGCCTTGTGCTTGGTTGGGGTGTGGTTCAATTTGTTTGATGTTGTGGTCTGGCGGACGTAACG
>NW_023348857.1:0-201 GCF_001411555.2 Juglans regia
GTTATTGATATGAGTTCAATAATATTTTTCTCATGATATAGAACAATTTTAATCAATTGAGAGATTGATTTATAATTTTGACAAAAATAAAATATTATATTTTTATGATTTGTCTTTTAGTGTTTTAGGCTCCCAGCAAAGCAATGATGGTAACCCAGCTCTTTTACGGTAAAAAAAAAAAAAAAAAAAAATAAAAGAAAA
>NW_023348858.1:0-201 GCF_001411555.2 Juglans regia
GGGGCTGTCAAGGCATGCCATGGGGCAAGCCACGGGGCTGTCAAGGCAAGCCATGGGGCATGCCAGTGGGGCTGCCAAGGCAAGCCATCGGGCTGCAAAGGCATGGCCCGTGGGCACCGTGCTAACCTCGCTGTGCATGCCATGGGGCTGTCAAGGAAAGCCATGGGGCTGTCAAGGCATGGCCCGTGGGCACCGTGCTAA
>NW_023348859.1:0-201 GCF_001411555.2 Juglans regia
CAGAAAAATGAGAGAGAAAAAAGAAGAGGGTGAGACTAAAACCTTAAGCAAAAGAGAGAATGAGTTGAAAAGTAATTTTGAAAAAGAGAGTGAAAAAGAAAAAGAGAGTGGAAAGAAAAGAGAGTGTGAAGAAAGTGAGAGAAAAACAAAGAGAAAAGTGAGTTTTTGTGCTAAGGCGAGTCTTAATCCTAACGGACTTGA
>NW_023348860.1:0-200 GCF_001411555.2 Juglans regia
GAAGCTATGAAGATCTTCATTGCGGTGGAGCGTGGCTGTGGGATCAGCCAAAGTCGCAAGGGGGAGATTGATGGGTTTGCTCCTTTGTGAATCCCACATCGGTGGGAGAAAAAAGAGAAGGAGGCCCCATGGCCTATAAAAGGGAGGCTTAGCCTCTTAGTTAGGTACACCAAATCATAAGCTTATTTAGTAACTTGTGA
>NW_023348861.1:0-200 GCF_001411555.2 Juglans regia
TAAATTTTTTTTTAAAAAAAAAAAAAAAAAACAGAAATACAGATAATTTGTTTGAAATGCAAATATCTTGTTACTATCTAGCATTAGGGCTGTACAGGAACCGCCGGAACCGACCGTGAACCGATCAGACCGACCGCTGGAGCACGGAACCGGCCGGAACCGGCAAAGAACCGGTCGGCGGTCGAGAGAAATGGAAGGAA
>NW_023348862.1:0-213 GCF_001411555.2 Juglans regia
CTGGGTGCCATAACACCATCCGCCGTGCACAAGCATGTGGAAAAGGAGGCATCCAAACAAATGGGCCCAGCCGCCATGGGGTAGACTAGAGCACACGAGGGCTAGCCAACGTGAGAAAGCCCCTAGCACGACCGATTGCCCCCATCAACAAGCCCATGCGTGGCACTAGGTGCCACCAAATCCGTCCCTAAAGCACAAGCTTGTTGCTAGAAA
>NW_023348863.1:0-200 GCF_001411555.2 Juglans regia
ACAATTAAACATAAATGATAAAAGTGACAATGCAGAACTTTGAACTTTGACATTGACATTTGGGGCGGGTGGAAATAGAATTTAGTGTTGCCTACTGGTAATGGGAAAAGGGGGAGGGGGTTTCATGATCCTTGGATCCCTGATGTGGTTGTGCGGGGTCTTCCAGATGTTGGTCCAGGTGTGGATTTAAATCTGAACGT
>NW_023348864.1:0-200 GCF_001411555.2 Juglans regia
TCATTAGTACATAAAAGAGCCTCCTTGTACATGAGTACAATAAGGGGCTGGTGTGAAAATAATGCTCTCTTGATCTCCCTTTTTTTTGCAATGTAATTGAATTTTTCCTCTCTTGCTCTCACTATAGCCGAAATCCTCTCTCTTTCTTTTTCACTCTGATCAATGTTTTTCTCTCCTTTTTTTTTTTAAGTCTTTTTTTT
>NW_023348865.1:0-200 GCF_001411555.2 Juglans regia
AGGTAGGGGCTCTGCAGATCCCTTTACCCCGGTTCCCCGAGCCGACCATACAACAACAAAACGAGAAAGAAAAAAAGAGGCAAAGGCGAAGGCATGGAGAGCAAATATATGTGCATTAATTAATATATGTATGTGTTCAAGTTGCAAAGCAACATAGTGCAGATACACGTGTAAAAAAAAAAAAAAAAAAAGAGAAAAAG
>NW_023348866.1:0-200 GCF_001411555.2 Juglans regia
GCTTGCCACGGGGCTGTCAAGGCAAGCCACGGGGCTGCCAAGGCAGGCCATGGGGCGTGCGAGCGGGGCTGCCAAGGCATGCCATGGGGCTTGCCACTGGGCTGTCAAGGCAAGCCATGGGGCTGTCAAGTCAGGCCACGGGGCTCGCTGTGCATGCCATGGGGCTGTCAAGGCAAGCCATGGGGCGTGCGAGCGGGGCT
>NW_023348867.1:0-200 GCF_001411555.2 Juglans regia
AATCATACTTGCATACTTGTCATTTCATAGATTTCAAAAGAAATCACATACATACTTGTCATATCGTATCATAGATTTCAAACGAAATCACATTCTTTCATAAACGTCGTGATACATGTTTCATCGCATAAAATCATGATTTTTCATAAATATTTTACGAAATAACTCTCTCCTAAAATCATGCATTTCCTAAAATAATT
>NW_023348868.1:0-200 GCF_001411555.2 Juglans regia
GCCCTTGCATCGGCCCTCTTAAGTCATTCCTGTAATAAACCCCATTATTCTAAACTAATAAATAAGTCATTTAAATGAATTAAATAAATTGAAAACATTCATATGTCCAAAGCCTTTAAGTCATGTTGTTGCCCCTTCCATAGCTTATCAAATGAATCAAAAATAAATTTTCATCCTTTAGTAAAATAAGGGATCAGTCG
>NW_023348869.1:0-200 GCF_001411555.2 Juglans regia
ATGACTTATCTGTTTGTGCCACACTTGCTGTGGACACACGTAACATAATGTGTGGCACCATCGGCGTTAGTGCCTGGCGCGCTCCGGTGACCAGCTAATTAGGCGCCATTCGCAACCTGTTGACTGTACTTCGTCAACCCAGGGAATTTCACACCTATTTAGACACTCCAGCGTGAACAAAGGAGTTCCACTAGGATATT
>NW_023348870.1:0-200 GCF_001411555.2 Juglans regia
CACTCGGGAGTGGATTTTTCGGGAAATCTCGCCCTGCCCATCGCGTAGCCATGGGTTTGGATCAGATCTCCGTTTGGATTGGGATCGGAAGGACGGTAGTATGTCGCTCAAGGATTATATGAATTTTAAGTAATTAGTTTGATGGGTGCAATCATACCAGCACTAATGCACCGGATCCCATCAGAACTCCGCAGTTAAGC
>NW_023348871.1:0-200 GCF_001411555.2 Juglans regia
TAAACCTTTTTAACCTAGAGTTCTAATAAAGCCACACACACGTCTTTATTAGAAAATCATAGCAGCTAAGTTTCCACAAAAGGTTTCTAATAAACCTTTTTTCTCTATATAAAGCCACACACACGGCTTTATTAGAAAATCATAGCAGCTAAGTTTCCACAAAAGGTTTCTAATAAACCTTTTTTCTCTATATATAAGGT
>NW_023348872.1:0-200 GCF_001411555.2 Juglans regia
CTCATGCCGGCGAGTCCATCCATGCCGACTTCTCCCCCTCACGCTCTCCCTTTCTCCATTTCGGAAGTACACAGCCCGAACGGGCTTGTGCGCGTAGCGCCGCCCAATGGCTCCACCGCTCCCACGGCGAGCTCCTCTCCCACCGGCCATCATCCTCCACCGAAGCCAACCCCTACGAAGCAGTCCTCCCCCTCCTTCCA
>NW_023348873.1:0-200 GCF_001411555.2 Juglans regia
TATTTCGCTGAAGGATTATATGAATTTAAAATAATTAGTTTGTTGGGTGCGATCATACCAGTACTAATGCACCGGATCCCATCAGAACTCCGCAGCTAAGCGTGGTTGGGCGAGAGTAGTACTAGGATGGGTGACCTCCGGGGAAGTCCTCGTGTTGCACCCCTCGTTTTTATTTTTTCCGCCTTGCGAGATAAAATGAC
>NW_023348874.1:0-200 GCF_001411555.2 Juglans regia
TTTTTAATTACCATTTTTTCAGCAAGACGGTGGAATGACCTTGAACCGGCACGATGGTGGACAGTCAGAACGGATCTATTCTGTGCATTTGTAGATCTCAAGTGCTACAAAATATATTAAAAATGTTAATTGTAATATGTATACATATAATGTATAAAACGAATATGAATGTAAATAATTTAAAGATATAAATGTAAAAT
>NW_023348875.1:0-200 GCF_001411555.2 Juglans regia
ATTAGAAAAAAATATACTAATAGTCTAGTACTAAATTACTAATACTATTAATCTAGTACTAAATTACTAATACTATTAATCTATTATATAGTTATAAGTTATAACTTATAACTTATATTGATCATGATTGATAATAACTAATCACTATAAGTTTATAGTATTAATGTATTATTATATAATATATAGTATTAGTATAGTAA
>NW_023348876.1:0-200 GCF_001411555.2 Juglans regia
GGTTCGTCTGCTGCCAACAGAGTTCGTCGAACTCATTAATTAAGCCCTCTCTCTCTACCATAACAGTACGAGCTCCGATACGGGCAGTGTCCGACATGGCTCCTTCCCTCCCTCGTTTTCGTGTATGCAGTGGAAGAGCCATATCCTGAAAATAGAAAAGGAAAAAAAAATTATTTAGAATAATGCATTTTTTTGTATTA
>NW_023348877.1:0-200 GCF_001411555.2 Juglans regia
GCGAGCAAAAGACTCCAACCTCTTATTTTTGCCACTTTGCGCTGAATCGGTTTTGTACAAAGCTTGGGCAAAGTGGTAAAAATAAGAGTTGCTCCAATTCCCCCCATGTTGGGGCATACTTACCCAATCGTCATGGTAGTACCATAGGATGCCCGCGAACAAAAGACTCTAACCTCTTATTTTTGTCACTCTGCGCTCAA
>NW_023348879.1:0-200 GCF_001411555.2 Juglans regia
ATAAGAGATTTAAACTTTCTCAAAACAGAAACTGTTTTTCCTCTTCCAGTTTTCTAAGTTTCTAGACCTAAGAAAATATTTCACCAAAACTTTTAATCATGCAAAAAATCCTCAACCAATAATCATATACACATGTTAACAGTACTCCATAAAAATTTCGGACCAAGATCTATTCATTAGCTTGGTCAAAAACTCCAAAA
>NW_023348880.1:0-200 GCF_001411555.2 Juglans regia
CATGTCCTGTCATATTTGATACCACCACATAAATATTGTTTTAAGCCGATTATGATTCCAAAATGCTTAAAAGATAAAAAGGCAATACCTTCATCCCCCCAAAATGCTGCAGCATGCAAAGCCGTTCTACCCAAGGGGCCATCACAAGCTGGATACTTGAATTTGTTTAAAATTTCTGACACCAAATCTGGAAAATGTCT
>NW_023348881.1:0-200 GCF_001411555.2 Juglans regia
TCACCCCCACGAAAGCGAGCCCAAAAAACGGTCGTCGCCCGTCAAACCCCATGGAAGCGAGGCCAGCATCATCCGGATACCCCCGAGAGCAACAATGTGCGTAGTACTGGGTGCCATAACACCATCCGCCGTGCACAAGCATGTTGCAAAGGAGGCATCCAAACAAATAGGCCCAACCGCCATGGGGTAGACTAGAGCAC
>NW_023348882.1:0-200 GCF_001411555.2 Juglans regia
TTTCCCCGTAACCCTCTCTCTCCCCCTCTCTCCTTCGGTGTACATGATACGTTGTCTCCCTTCCCGCCAAAGCTTCCCCCGCCCCGCCCGGCACCCCCGTGCATCGCCCTTCCTCACCGCCGGCACCAATGGCTTGCTCTCCCTCTGGCGAGTCCATCCATGCCAACCTCTCCCTCTCACGCTCTCCCTTTCTCCATTTC
>NW_023348883.1:0-200 GCF_001411555.2 Juglans regia
AAAAGAAAAGAAGACAACATAGCCCTAAAAATTGCCAAAAATAATCTACAGTAGTGGATTGAATGAAAGCAAATGAAATTCCAATCACGCCCCGTCCCTCAAAGCATTGCCGCCATATCGGTCATAAGAATCCATACCAGTGAATTGAAATGCAGATGAATAACCAATCCAACTATGAATCCAACACCTTGTTTATATGT
>NW_023348884.1:0-206 GCF_001411555.2 Juglans regia
AATTAGAAAAAGGAAAAAAAAAAAAAAAAAAAAAAATTTCGAAAAAAAAAAAAAAGGAAAAAAAAAAAAAAAGAAAAGAAGAAGATGAAGAAAAGAGAAGGTAGCATATTCAAAGTTGCTACATAGTTACAACAAAGAGAAAGAAAGAAATTTGTTGATTAAACCTTATGATCAAAGGGGCTGCTGCATACATCACTCAAGTTGGT
>NW_023348885.1:0-200 GCF_001411555.2 Juglans regia
CTCCTTACTTGTTCATTTTGGTAGAAGAAGTTCTCTCTCGATTGTTAAAAAATAAATTTGAAATGGGGAGAATTAAAAGTTTTTCTCATCCTAGGCATGGTCCTGTTATTTCTCATCTTTTATATGCTGATGACATGGTAATTTTTGCTAATGGAGGAAGGTCTTCAGTTTCGAAAATTGTCGAAGTTCTTCGTATTTAT
>NW_023348886.1:0-200 GCF_001411555.2 Juglans regia
AAGAAATTGGTCATCCCTCAATACAGTGAGAAGATGTTGAGGGACATGCTTGCAGAGATGATAATTACTGATGAGATGCCATTTACCACAGTCGAGAAAAGAGGCTTTCGAAAGTTTCTAAATTTTGTTAAGCCACGATTTCCCATTCCATCACGGTATACAGTGATGCGAGATTGTATGAAGAGGCATGCGAAGGACAA
>NW_023348887.1:0-200 GCF_001411555.2 Juglans regia
AAAACCAAAATTTTTTTTTTTTTTTTTTTATCACTTGGAGCACAATATTACCATTATTTCCTTTCATTTGGCCCAAAGTCACTAAATCAGTGTGAAGCTCCCTCGTAGAAGAAGAGTTTGAATTAAAATGTCATGTTAATTGCAACCGAGGTAGCTATAGACATTACGGGTTTTAGTATTCAATTTTGCTTTCATATTGC
>NW_023348888.1:0-200 GCF_001411555.2 Juglans regia
AAAATATAGATCCACCTTTTTAATCTTGGAGGAAAAAAATAACACAAACAACTGCTGTGATGGCCCGTGAGAGCCATGCACCACCTTGGAGGTATGGCGGATGGGCAGGGATGAAGTAGCCATGGTGTTGGACCCAGAAAGGCCGTGTGTGGCGGCAGAAGGGCACCCTGAGTGGGGGCGCGTGGAATACACGCGCTCCC
>NW_023348889.1:0-200 GCF_001411555.2 Juglans regia
AACTTTGAATATGCTACCTTCTCTTTTCTTCATCCCCTTCTTTTTTTTTTCGTTTTTTTTTTTTTTCGAATTTTCTTTTCTTTTCTTTTCCTTTCCTTTCTTTTCTTTTCTTTTCTTTTCCTTTCTTTTCTTTTCTTTTCTTTTCCTTTCTTTTCTTTTCTCTAATTCATCCACAAACAGCAATAGTCAGTTGTGAAAAC
>NW_023348890.1:0-200 GCF_001411555.2 Juglans regia
TAGCAATGCAAAAAGGGTTTCGTGAATTGAGGAACAAACCTCTATCTGTAATTAGGCAGCACTGCAGATGGGAAGTGCCACCACCTGGCACTTTCAATTTGAATTTAGATGGAGCTTTCTCTCAAGGTGGATCTGTGGCAGGGATAGGCATTGTATTGAGAGATTCAAAGGGGGAAGGTATAATGGGGGGGGGGGTAAAA
>NW_023348891.1:0-200 GCF_001411555.2 Juglans regia
CTCAATTGCGGCGATATATAGCATCGCAAAAGGTTAAGAAATCGCCGCAAATGCCTCAATATTTTTCCAGAATTTTGAATTATTGTCGCCATTGTACATTTCTAGCAGTTAAATCCCGCCGCAAATAATTGGTTCCCATTCGAACCAACGTTCGAACGTGAATACATAAAATTGTACAGTAACATTCGAACGTACTGACC
>NW_023348893.1:0-200 GCF_001411555.2 Juglans regia
CGGTCCGGTCCGGAACCGGTTCCTATTTTATGAAAACCGGCCGGTTCCGGTCCGGTTCCGGTTCCGTAGTTTTTGGGACCGGACCGGACCGGTTGGAAAAAAAATATATAAAAATTAATTTATATATTATACAAAATATTTATATATATAATATATATAATTATATGTTAAATTTTTATATATAATATATATAATTATAT
>NW_023348894.1:0-200 GCF_001411555.2 Juglans regia
ATAAAATTATTTAAGAAATGCATGATTTTATGAGAGAGTTATTTCGTAAAATATTTATGAAAAATCATTATTTTATGCGATGAAACATGTATCACGACATTTATGAAAGAATGCGATTTCGTTTGAAATCTATGATACGATATGACAAGTATATATGTGATTTCTTTTGAAATCTATGAAATGACAAGTATGCAAGTATG
>NW_023348895.1:0-200 GCF_001411555.2 Juglans regia
AGCCATGGGGCAGGCCAGGGGGGCTGCCAAGGCAAGCCAGCGGGCTGCCAAGGCATGGCCCGTGGGCACCGTGCTAACCCCGCTGGGCATGCCATGGGGCTGTCAAGGAAAGCCATGGGGCTGTCAAGGCATGGCCCGTGGGCACCGTGCTAACCTCGCTGTGCATGCCATGGGGCATGCCATGGGCACCACCGAGGCAA
>NW_023348896.1:0-200 GCF_001411555.2 Juglans regia
TGTTCTAGGGGCTGTCGTATATCACTTGCCCAAGGGTTTTTGAGTTATTGTTAGGGTTTTTCTCAACTGCTTATTCTTGATTGTGATCAAATCAGTTGGTGAAAAGGAAAAGAAAAGAAAAGAAAAGAAAAGAAAGGAAAAGAAAAAAAAATCGTGAAAAAAAAAAAAAAAAAATTCGAGATTTTTTTTTTTTTTTTTTT
>NW_023348897.1:0-200 GCF_001411555.2 Juglans regia
ACAACACAAACTTATTAGAAATATTCTATAACAAAAACACATTCTATAAATATCATAAAATTTAAATAAAGACAAGAAATAAAAATATTATCTTACCAAAACTCCCCTCTCTCTCACTCTCTAACTCAACTCTCTCTCACTCTAACTCTCTCTCTCTCTCTCTAACTCTCTCTCTCTCTCTGACTCTCTCTCTCTCTCTC
>NW_023348900.1:0-200 GCF_001411555.2 Juglans regia
GTTAGGATGTTATTTCGAAGATATTTAGTATTATTTTTAAAGATATGATTTTCTATGTAAGAGGATTTCGGTTAGGCCTAAACTTTGATGTTTTTGAGTTAGATCCATGTTTTATTAAATTTTAGCCATGTGATTTTAAGTTTGATGGTTGGATTTTCTTTAGGACACATTTTTAAACCATGTGATGTGTTAGTTTGAAG
>NW_023348901.1:0-200 GCF_001411555.2 Juglans regia
AGTGATTTTATTTTTTATTTATATATTATAGTGATTTTATTTTTTATTTATATATTATAGCGATTTTATTTTTTATTTATATATAATAGTTATAAATATTTTTTTATTTATATATTATAGTGATTTTATTTTTTATTTATATATTATAGCGATTTTATTTTTTATTTATATATAATAGTGATAAATATTTTTATTTATAT
>NW_023348902.1:0-200 GCF_001411555.2 Juglans regia
CAGATTCAGATATGGCAGGAGATCTGGATAGCAGGAAATCTACTTCAGGATTTCTCTTCACCTTTGCAGGAGGAGCTGTCTCTTGGCAGTCCAAGTTGCAAAAGTGTGTTGCTTTATCCACAACAGAGGCAGAGGACATTGCCGCAGCGGAAGCTGGGAAAGAGATGCTGTGGATGAAGCGTTTTCTCCAAGAACTAGGA
>NW_023348903.1:0-200 GCF_001411555.2 Juglans regia
CGGGGCTGCCAAGGCAGGCCATGGGGCGTGCGAGCGGGGCTGCCAAGGCATGCCATGGGGCTTGCCACGGGGCTGCCAAGGCATGCCATGGGGCTGTCAAGTCATGCCATGGGGCTTGCCACGGGGCTGTCAAGGCAAGCCATGGGGCTGTCAAGGCAGGCCATGGGGCTTGCCACGGGGCTGCCAAGGCAAGCCATGGG
>NW_023348904.1:0-200 GCF_001411555.2 Juglans regia
CCTGAAGTGATTCAAGCGCGGTTACACTTGCATGCATGATTAATGGAATGTACCAAAGTTGCACTTGCATGCCCCCGCACTGTCAATCATAAAAGTAAAAACTAAAAGGGGGCCCCACCGCCATTATCTTCTTATCTTAAGAACAGCAAGGACGTGCTGATCCCGTGAAGCGTGTACCACTTTTTATTTTTTATTTTTTG
>NW_023348905.1:0-200 GCF_001411555.2 Juglans regia
TTTTTTTTTTTTTTTTTTTTTTTTTTTTTTTTTTTTTAAAAATAGTCGGTAACCACTCTGGAAGAGGTCCCGACCCAAATTTATTGAAAAAACTCAGCGTTTGGAAAGATATGACTATCATTGTATCTGCTTCTTACTATTGAATGAAGCAATATTTGATTCTCAGAAAGAACAAAAAAAAAAAAAAATTAACCATCACA
>NW_023348906.1:0-206 GCF_001411555.2 Juglans regia
AGCCCCGCTCGCACGCCCCATGGCCTGCCTTGGCAGCCCCGTGGCTTGCCTTGACAGCCCCGTGGCAAGCCCCATGGCATGCCTTGGCAGCCCCGTGGCAAGCCCCATGGCCTGCCTTGACAGCCCCGCTCGCACGCCCCCTGGCTTGCCCTGACAGCCCCATGGCAAGCCCCCTGGCCCGACTTGACAGCCCCATGGCTTGCCCT
>NW_023348907.1:0-200 GCF_001411555.2 Juglans regia
TTTGAGTTGGTGCAGTCTATAAATAAAAAAATTCATGGGGGGAATATTTTGTTAAAAGTTGATATGGCGAAAACTTATGATAGGGTGGATTGGGGATTCTTGATAATGGTTTTGTAAAGGTTTGGTTTCTCTTCTCAATTTTGTGAGTTGATATATTCTTGTATCTCTAACCCTTGGTATTCTGTCATGATGAATGGAAC
>NW_023348908.1:0-200 GCF_001411555.2 Juglans regia
AGCCATGGGGCGTGCGAGCGGGGCTGTCAAGGCAGGCCATGGGGCTTGCCACGGGGCTGCCAAGGCATGCCATGGGGCTTGCCACGGGGCTGTCAAGGCAAGCAACGGGGCTGCCAAGGCAGGCCATGGGGCGTGCGAGCGGGGCTGCCAAGGCATGCCATGGGGCTTGCCACGGGGCTGCCAAGGCATGCCATGGGGCT
>NW_023348909.1:0-200 GCF_001411555.2 Juglans regia
TTTTTTGGAATTCTTGGAGATGTTTTTATTAAGGTCAAAACTTGTGATTTAAGGTTTACTTTTTGTTAAAAAGTTTGGGTCTTTTTACAAAAAGTTTGGTATTGATAATTAGCTTTTTCTTAATGGATAGTTTTAAGAGTGTTTTTAAACTTAGGATAGGAAGATCTTTGTTACAAGATTTTGGTTTATTCATGAGTTTT
>NW_023348910.1:0-200 GCF_001411555.2 Juglans regia
TCCTAGTTCTTGGAGAAAACGCTTCATCCACAGCATCTCTTTCCCAGCTTCCGCTGCGGCAATGTCCTCTGCCTCTGTTGTGGATAAAGCAACACACTTTTGCAACTTGGACTGCCAAGAGACAGCTCCTCCTGCAAAGGTGAAGAGAAATCCCGAAGTAGATTTCCTGCTATCCAGATCTCCTGCCATATCTGAATCTG
>NW_023348912.1:0-200 GCF_001411555.2 Juglans regia
AAATATTTTTTCATAATATTGTAAATTTAAAAAAATAAAAAATTTAAAAAGACTTAAAAAAATAAAATAAAAAAGTAAAAATCCCACTGTTTGGACCCCCGCCGGGAACTCCTGCTGTAGAGCCACTCTTTCATGCCATGATTCTCAGCACCCTGGAAGTATACTTTTGTTTCTTTTTCTGTGATTCCTCTGCTTTCTTT
>NW_023348913.1:0-200 GCF_001411555.2 Juglans regia
ACAATAAGGGGCTGGTGTGAAAATAATGCTCTCTTGATCTCACTTTTTTTTGCAATGTAATTGAATTTTTCCTCTCTTGCTCTCACTATAGCCGAAATCCTCTCTCTTTCTTTTTCACTCTGATCAATGTTTTTCTCTCTTTTTTTTTTTAAGTCTTTTTTTTCAGTTTCGGCCTTCCTTTCCTTTTCTTTTTTTTTTTT
>NW_023348914.1:0-200 GCF_001411555.2 Juglans regia
GCAGTTAAGCGTGCTTGGGCTAGAGTAGTACTAGGATGGGTGACCTCCTGGGAAGTCCTCTTGTTGCCCCCCTCGTTTTTGTTTTTTCCGCCTTGCGAGAAAAATTGACAAGAAGGACCACTCGGGAGTGCATTTTTGGGAAAATCTCGTCCTGCCCATCGCGTAGCCATGGGTTTGGATCAGATCTCCGTTTGGATTGG
>NW_023348915.1:0-200 GCF_001411555.2 Juglans regia
ATTCATGTCAATCACGACCCTAAGCGCTAGGATGGGGTAATATCCTAGTGGAACTCCTTTGTTCACGCTGGAGTGTCTAAATAGGTGTGAAATTCCCTGGGCTGACGAAGTACAGTCAACAGGTTGCGAATGGGGCCTAATTAGCTGGTCACCGGAGCGCGCCAGGCACTAACGCCGATGGTGCCACACATTATGTTATG
>NW_023348916.1:0-200 GCF_001411555.2 Juglans regia
CTTCTCCACGCTGTCACTCAATTTCAGCCGCCTGTTCACATCCACATTGTCCATACACGGAACATACTCACTCATCCTCTGCTCGCAACCCTCGTCCTTCTCAACCTTAAAGCTGCCACCGCCGCCACCCTTCTCCGCCTCCTCCTGATCTCTCCCACCGCTCATGCTCCTCAACTCCTCCTCGGTTACACTCTCGTCTA
>NW_023348917.1:0-207 GCF_001411555.2 Juglans regia
TGCCTAGCGGGGCAGGCTCGACACCACACAATGCTTCCACACGCTCAGCTAGCCTTGTGCTTGGTTGGGGTGTGGTTCAATTTGTTTGATGTTGTGGTCTGGCGGACGTAACGGCGTGTGGGTGGTGGCAAGGTTGTATGTCTTGGCAGGCTCCGTGCTTGTGCATCGAACTGTTAGGCGTGCTCCTCCTCATTTTTGCTCCTCGTG
>NW_023348918.1:0-200 GCF_001411555.2 Juglans regia
GCCCGTCAAACCCCATGGAAGCGAGGCCAGCATCATCCGGATACCCCCGAGAGCAACAATGTGCGTAGCACGGGGGGCCATAACACCATCCGCCGAGCACAAGCATGTTGCAAAGGAGGCATCCAAACAAATAGGCCCAACCGCCATGGGGTAGACTAGAGCACCCGAGGGCTAGCCAACGTGAGAAAGCCCCTAGCACG
>NW_023348919.1:0-200 GCF_001411555.2 Juglans regia
ATTCGGATCTTCGGTGAGATGCAGAGAAACGGACCGGATGGGCGGATGCGCACGGCGACGTTGAAGCCACCGCTGGTAGCTGGGTGCGGCGCCGGAAACTCAGACTTAGAGAGAGGGAGGGTTGAGCGGCGGAGAGACAGAGATGAGAGAAGGGAGGGTCTGAGAGTGAGCGAGGCCGAGGGAGGGAATCGGGGGGGGGG
>NW_023348920.1:0-200 GCF_001411555.2 Juglans regia
TAAGTTTGAAAAAAGCCTAAATGCTACTTTTATTGCGCTAATCCCGAAGAAGATTGGAGCGGTGGAGGTTAAGGACTTCCGACCCATTAGCCTGGTGAATGGGGGGTATAAAATTATTTCTAAGGTTCTTGCTAATAGATTGGGGGTGGTGTTGGGCAAGATCATCACGAAGCCACAAAATGCCTTTGTTAAAGGGCGAC
>NW_023348921.1:0-200 GCF_001411555.2 Juglans regia
AAATCGAAACCCTAAACGGTTTCCCCAAAACCCTAAAGTTGGCCTCTAAACCCTTTCTAATCCGATTTCTAGTATTGTGTTTAATCACTTGATTAAATCACTTCGACATGCTATTAATCCTTCAAATTTGTGTTAGAACATCATTATCCAACCTTGTTAACCTTGAAAAATTGATTGGGCCAAGTGATATTGGATTTGGG
>NW_023348922.1:0-200 GCF_001411555.2 Juglans regia
CATCAGCAAGACAGCAACCCATCTTTGGAATGTTGCGGTTATGGTCAATGACCCAACAAAACTTGCTATATATGTATGCATAAAGACATCACGCAAGTGACAAACGAAGGAACAAAGAAAAAGATTAAAAACAAATTATCCCATTTAGCAGAGTGGTTAGAGCACGTAATCTTTGTTGAAGGGTCAAGCAATTCAAGCCA
>NW_023348923.1:0-200 GCF_001411555.2 Juglans regia
GGTTTAAAAACATGAAAACAAACTAAAATGAGTCGAATACTCAATAAGCAACACATCATACAGTAAACATAATAAACATAAGGTGTCTTGAAAAGCGTGTATATTCATAAATACATGCATAAAAATCATGAGCATGAACATTAACTTATCATTTCACTTATCATAGGTCGTTACCCACTGTTGACCCCCGTGAGTTAGGG
>NW_023348924.1:0-200 GCF_001411555.2 Juglans regia
AGCCGCATGGGCTTCTGCCAAAATCCGCTCTTTAAATTCAGAATCTCGGGGAATCACTCTACAATCCCGAAACCGAAGAATACCATCCTTATCCAAGCTGTAATGCAAGGGTCCTCTAGACTTCCTGACTCTTTTCCTGATAGCTAACAATGTAGGATCCCTTCTTTGAAGAGTCTTCAATTCTTCAAAATCCACTACTC
>NW_023348925.1:0-200 GCF_001411555.2 Juglans regia
CCGGATGATGCTGGCCTCGCTTCCATGGGGTTTGACGGGCGACGACCGTTTTTTGGGCTCGCTTTCGTGGGGGTGATTCCTACATTCTCGCTTGCTTTCTAGCACCAAGCTTGTGCTTTAGGGACGGATTTGGTGGCTCCTAGTGCCGCGCATGGGCTTGTTGATGGGGGCAATCGGTCGTGCTAGGGGCTTTCTCACGT
>NW_023348926.1:0-200 GCF_001411555.2 Juglans regia
TCCTGGGAAGTCCTCGTGTTGCACCCCTCGTTTTTGTTTTTTCCGCCTTGCGAGATAAATTGACAAGAAGGAGCACTCGGGAGTGGATTTTTGGGAAAATCTAGCCCTGCCCATCGCGTAGCCATGGGTTTGGATCAGATCTCCGTTTGGATTGGGATCGGAAGGACGCTAGTATGTCGCTCAAGGATTATATGAATTTT
>NW_023348927.1:0-226 GCF_001411555.2 Juglans regia
GGCAACCAATGGGGCGTGCAAGCGGGGCAAGCCATGGGGCTGTCAAGGCAGGCCATGGGGCTTGCCACGGGGCTGCCAAGGCATGCCATGGGGCTTGCCACGGGGCTCGCTGTGCATGCCATGGGGCTGTCAAGGCAAGCCCTGGGGCTGTCAAGTCAGGCCATGGGGCTTGCCATGGGGCTGTCAAGGCAAGCCATGGGGCGTGCGAGCGGGGCTGTCAAGGCAG
>NW_023348928.1:0-200 GCF_001411555.2 Juglans regia
GCCATAACACCATCCGCCGTGCACATCTACGTCAAAGAGGAAGCAAACAAACACACAGGCCCGGCCACCATGCGGCCAACCAAATGTAAAATGAAAAATGGAGATGCCCGTCAAACCCCATGGAAGCGAGGCCAGCATCATCCGCATACCCCCGAGAGCAACAATGTGCGTAGCACTGGGGGCCATAACACCATCCGCCG
>NW_023348929.1:0-200 GCF_001411555.2 Juglans regia
GATAACTAATCTAATGTAAACTTTAAATTTTAAATGATTAGCTAAAAATAAAAAAATTACATATTAATCAAAATTTAAAGAATATGATAGTCAATCTATTATTAATGCTCTGAGATACAAATTTGAAGAGTGAGAGTGGCAATTTCAAATCCCTCGAAATATCAAAAGAAAAAAAAAAAAAAAAAAAAAAAAAAAAAAAC
>NW_023348930.1:0-200 GCF_001411555.2 Juglans regia
AGATGGTTCTGGTTGAAGGCGTTCTTCCGCTCGATCTGCATGCGATCCCTCCCGGTGAGGATGTAGAAATCTTCGTCTCGGTCATCATCCCGAGCCTCGACGCCAGTATCCTCATCCTCTGACTGGCCTGCATCATCGGCTGATGCTGGCCCACATCCCCGGCCAGTAGATGATGCAGAAGTGCCTACATCCTCACGGGG
>NW_023348931.1:0-200 GCF_001411555.2 Juglans regia
CACGGACCAAGGAGTCTGACATGTGTGCGAGTCAACGGGCTAGTAAACCCGTAAGGCGTAAGGAAGCTGATTGGTGGGATCCCCTTGTGGGTTGCGCCGCCGACCGACCTTGATCTTCTGAGAAGGGTTCGAGTGAGAGCATACCTGTCGGGACCCGAAAGATGGTGAACTATGCCTGAGCGGGGCGAAGCCAGAGGAAA
>NW_023348932.1:0-200 GCF_001411555.2 Juglans regia
ACTGCCATGCATGCATCATTAACCTGTGTGGAAGTTTCCTGTTAACTTGCTGAGATTTGTAATCAAATCTCACTGTGGTAGTCCCAACTACCATTCCCCCCCCCGAATGGTAGATTTTGTTACAGGATCTGAAGGAGAATCGAGAATCGACCAACTGGAAATGGTCGACTAAGCGACGATGCGATGTAGGTGTTAATACA
>NW_023348933.1:0-200 GCF_001411555.2 Juglans regia
GTTGCAGGGATATGAGGTCATGTTTCCTAGTGGTGTCTTTTGTGGATTGCCACCTTTTAGGGAGATAGAGCGCTACATTGATTTTATGCCAGGTGCGACAATTCTTAATCGACCTTTCTTGGAAAAACAAGAGTCATTGACACACTTAAAGGGACAAGGTAAGTTGTTGACTAGAATGCATACTAAGCTGGAGGATTGTA
>NW_023348934.1:0-200 GCF_001411555.2 Juglans regia
ATGGCACATATGATAACATGCATACATACAATTTAGTTCCCTTACTTATCACTCATACACATTAAACTGATAGTAAGTTAAAAGTTAACTTACCTCGATCGTCGTGTTCTACTAGAATAAAGCGCGAAACACGAGGAACTGTAAAAGGTTATTCTAAAAGTTAGAAATTAATTACTAACAATTAGAAATGTGAAAAGAGA
>NW_023348935.1:0-200 GCF_001411555.2 Juglans regia
TTCTAGGACCTTCTTGTACAGATCTGGCCAGCCAAGTGGGGGTACAAAACTTAGCCATGAAGCAATCCTATGGTGACCAAATTCGTGGGCCTTAAGGGGCCTAAACCGAATGGGCCTAAAATTTGGGGTTTAAAGAGGGTTTGGGTTGCTATCAAGCCCAAATCCAATATCACTTGGTCCAATCAATTTTTCAAGGTTAA
>NW_023348936.1:0-200 GCF_001411555.2 Juglans regia
AAAACATTCGAACGGACAAGGCAAATGGCGGAAAAACATCCCGCCAATTAAAGACAGCTGGATTACCGTTCGAACGTAATTTGTTATAGTTCGAACGGATTATTGCAGTGGTGGGAAAATATCCCGCCAATTAAACTATAGTATCATCTAATATGTCTACATATATTAAATTTTTTCTTTTATTCAAAGGTATAATGAAA
>NW_023348937.1:0-200 GCF_001411555.2 Juglans regia
ACTTTCTCTTATATTGAATTTATGCATATGCAGAATAAACATCTGAGGTTGTTTTTAGCTCATTTCTTTTCAAAAACAAACACGTTTATTTTCAAAGTCAACCTCATTTTATTTCTTTTATGCAAAACTAGTATATGAACCCCGCTTACCTGGACAACTTAGCTTTTCAGAATTTTCCTCAAAAATGTCGAGTCGAAAAT
>NW_023348938.1:0-218 GCF_001411555.2 Juglans regia
GCGAGCCCCGTGGCAAGCCCCATGGCATGCCTTGGCAGCCCCGTGGCAAGCCCCATGGCCTGCCTTGGCAGCCCCATGGCTTGCCCCGCTTGCACGCCCCATTGGTTGCCTTGGCAGCCCCATGGCACGCCCCATGGCTTGGCTTGACAGCCCCATGGCACGCCCCATGGCACGCCCCATGGCATGCCCAGGCAGCCCCGTGGCAAGCCCCATGGCTT
>NW_023348939.1:0-200 GCF_001411555.2 Juglans regia
AAGAAAGCCAAAATCAAGTCAATGGATGGAGAACCTAGACCCGATGAGAACTCGTTTCAAGAACCTAGATTATATTAAAATCTAGACCCGTTGAAGAACCCGTCACAAGAACCCAGATTACAAAGGAGGAACGCCACAAAGGTTGTGATTTACCTTTGATAAGTTCAAAAGTTCAATTAAGAACAAGAGGAGTAAAACTC
>NW_023348940.1:0-200 GCF_001411555.2 Juglans regia
TGGACGTGGACCAAGCAAGAGAAGGACTTGGACTCGGTCATCTCAAGGTTACTATTGGCTTAGCAAGGCAAGTGTTTAGGGACTAGACCGGGGTCCCTAACACAGCCCCATGGCTTGCCTTGACAGCCCCGTGGCAAGCCCCATGGCATGCCTTGGCAGCCCCGCTCGCACGCCCCATGGCCTGCCTTGGCAGCCCCGTG
>NW_023348941.1:0-200 GCF_001411555.2 Juglans regia
TTCTTCCCGCGCGAGCTGCTTCTCCCTCTCTCCCGTGCGTTCCGTCGTCCACCCCCAACCCACTGCCGCCGCGCCGCCGTGGTCGACACCGCCCCCTCCATTCGATTCCCCTGCCGCTGGCGACCTTACCCCACCAACCTCACTTCCATCCGAGCCGCCGGTAGCCCGCACGCACCCTCCAAAGCCGCGGCCACCATTCG
>NW_023348942.1:0-200 GCF_001411555.2 Juglans regia
TTTTTTTTTTTTTTATAGGTAATCAAAGATAAGAGTAGAACAAATTAAATACACTAATCTAAATAATAAAACTAGGCCATAAGAAAACCATAAAACCTACTGACCGAGACTGGGATATCAAATGTGAATGTATCAGCTTTTAAATGTATCGAAGATAGCCCGTTAAGAGAGGGGGGGGGGGGGGGGGGAAAAAAAAAAAA
>NW_023348943.1:0-200 GCF_001411555.2 Juglans regia
CTAAAAGCAATAATCTTTCGAATTAGATCAACATCCTCAATCCTCAGAAAGTACACGAACTAGATAATTCCCTTCAGTCTCCAAAGAAATTATCCTAAAAAAAAATTCTCATATCAGTAACTCAACTCTCATCAATCCTATTTTAATTCAGTCCTTCAACTTTGTAATTCTAAAACCTTAAACAAAATAAAATCATTTTC
>NW_023348944.1:0-200 GCF_001411555.2 Juglans regia
TAAAGACATGTGATCTTCAAACTAACACATCACATGGTTTAAAAATGTGCCCTAAAGAAGATCCAACCATCAAACTTAAAATCACATGGCTAAAATTTAATAAAACATGGATCTAACTCAAAAACATCAAAGTTTAGGCCTAACCGAAATCCTCTTGCATAGAAAATCATATCTTTAAACATAATACTAAATATCTTCGA
>NW_023348945.1:0-200 GCF_001411555.2 Juglans regia
AAGAAGTGATAAAATGGAGAGAAGTATGTCTTGCACGACTTTAGACTTCTGGAGGGAGAAGTTATGGGCTTGAATGACCCTTGATTGGAGGTGGATATGTGACATAAAGTGGAGAATAGAGAGGGGCAGAGACTGCTTCCAGCAGCTGTGAAAGATGGAGGTTGATGGAGTGGATTTCTCCTTCACATCAAGGCACTATT
>NW_023348946.1:0-200 GCF_001411555.2 Juglans regia
GTCATGGACCATGTGGGCGTTCTCGTGCTCTTGGATGCGGAACATTGTGTTGGTGTGGGGGGTCTCCGGCCTCTTTATCCCAAACCGAGCGTTCTGGTTTGACACGAACGATTGTCGTGCTCGCGTCTTGATCCTATCCTCCTTCCGGAGTGGTAGGTTTACGTGCGGTGCCGGCATCGAGAATGAATGCTACCTGGTTG
>NW_023348947.1:0-200 GCF_001411555.2 Juglans regia
TACTTCAAGATATGATTTTTCTAAGCATGCCTGCAAAAAATCTCGTCCAAATTCAAAGTATTTCGATAAAAAAGGCCTTTATGTTTCCTCGGACATTTGATGTTCCCTCCTGCCGGTTGGGATTTGGCTCTAAATGCTCTTTAGGGGGGGCATGCAAGCCCCAACATGGTCAGCCAGGAGGGCTGACCATGCCGCCCCCC
>NW_023348948.1:0-200 GCF_001411555.2 Juglans regia
TTGTTAACCTTGAAAAATTGATTGGGCCAAGTGATATTGGATTTGGGCTTGATAGCAACCCAAACCCTCTTTAAACCCCAAAATTTAGGCCCATTCGGTTTAGGCCCATTAAGGCCCACGAAATTGGTCACCATTAGTATTGCTTCATGGCTAAGTTTTGTACCCCCACTTGGCTGGCCAGATCTGTACAAGAAGGGCCT
>NW_023348949.1:0-215 GCF_001411555.2 Juglans regia
AAACCCATGGCTACGCGATGGGCAGGGCGAGATTTTCCCAAAAATCCACTCCCGAGTGCTCCTTCTTGTCAATTTATCTCGCAAGGCGGAAAAAACAAAAACGAGGGGTGCAACACGAGGACTTCCCAGGAGGGCACCCATCCTAGCACTACTCTCGCCCAAGCACGCTTAACTGCGGAGTTCTGATGGGATCCGGTGCATTAGTGCTGGTATGA
>NW_023348950.1:0-200 GCF_001411555.2 Juglans regia
ATCCTTGAGCGACATACTAGCGTCCTTCCGATCCCAATCCAAACGGAGATCTGATCCAAACCCATGGCTACGCGATGGGCAGGGCGAGATTTTCCGAAAAATCCCCTCCCGAGTGGTCCTTCTTGTCAATTTATCTCGCAAGGCGGAAAAAAAAAAAACGAGGGGTGCAACACGAGGACTTCCCAGGAGGTCACCCATCC
>NW_023348951.1:0-200 GCF_001411555.2 Juglans regia
GGACTAGTCCAAAATTTTGAACAAATTAATGAAAATGCATATCTAATGGATCTTCCAGGTAAGTATCATGTTTCTACTATTTTCAATGGTACTAACCTCTTTCCCTTTGATCCAGGTGGAGATTCGAGGTCGAATCCTTTTGAGGAGAGGGGGAATGATGGGAACCAAGATGAGCCTAGTCTTAAAGATCATTTGCAACT
>NW_023348952.1:0-200 GCF_001411555.2 Juglans regia
ATGGTCTTCTCATTTCGACAAAGACCATCCCATCACCTTCCAGCTTCCAAGCAATTTTTCCCACATTGTTTCTGTGAGACTCGGGTCAGATAACTATCTCCTCTAGTGCGCTCAGATTATCCCCTACCTCCATGGCGAAGAACTCTACCGTTTTATTGATGGTTCTCCCCCCCCCCCCCCCCCCCAAAAAAAAAAAAAAA
>NW_023348953.1:0-200 GCF_001411555.2 Juglans regia
ATCTTACGTTCGAACGTTTGAAGTTAACGTTCGAACGTTAAACTAAGAGGAGGGAATTTTCCCGCTCGATGTTTAATATCTGTGTGATTATTTAGACGTAAGGACGTTTATACTATACGTTCGAACATCAAATCCGTCAACGTTCGAACGTTAGTCAAATTAGTGCGGGAGATTTCCCGCTCAAATATGGTAACACTTTC
>NW_023348954.1:0-200 GCF_001411555.2 Juglans regia
CTTAGTGAATAATATTAGACACTTGGCACCATGAGGAATGTTTGTTGGATTTGAAGGAATCAAGGTGTGAGATCATGCCACTTAAGCAAAACCTTATTTCATCTGCTCAACCAAATTGTGCCAGACCAAAGAGGTTTTCAATCCTAGTGAAACCCTAAATGGTGGGAATCCAATTGAAAGCCCAAAAGCTTTGTTGAAAT
>NW_023348955.1:0-200 GCF_001411555.2 Juglans regia
TTCCCCCCGTGTTGGGGCATACTTACCCAATCGTCATGGTAGTACCATAGGATGCCCGCGAACAAAAGACTCTAACCTCTTATTTTTGTCACTCTGCGCTCAATGGGTTTTCTACAAAGCTTGGGCAAAGTGGTAAAAATAGGAGTTGCTCCGATTCGCCCCGTGTTGGGGAATACTTACCCTATGGTCATGGTAGTACC